>NC_143042.1:17350000-17565000 GCF_057628025.1 Oncorhynchus mykiss
TGCCAGGAAGCAGTGTGATTTCTCCTAGTGTAGGCCCCTTGGCACATATTCACCAAGTGGCTATGAGTAGGAGCACTGATATAGGATCAGTTTGGGGGGGGGGGGGGGGGGGGGGGTCTGATCGTAGCTCAGCACTCATACTGTGATAGAATTTGTGAATATTTGTGAGTTATTGAGAAGTGGGAGGGGGTTGATGTGTGTATATATAGGCCCAGGTTGTTGAGGACACAAGGGGGAAAAGAGAGCACTTGGAAAAGGGAGAGAGAAGATCAGAGAGACACACAGAACAGAAAGAGGGAGGATAAGGTAGAGAGGGGAGAGAGAGGGGGGAGAGAGAGGGAGGAGAGAGAGAATGAGGAGGGAGAGAGGGAGGGGGAGAGAGGGAGGGGGAGAGGGGAGAGAGGGAGGGGGAGAGGGGAGAGAGAGAGAGGGAGAGGGGGAGGGAGAGAGGGGGGGGGAGAGGGAGAGAGGTATTAGTAGCCTGTGTAGGGGATGTCTGTTACGTTTCAGACCTCAGCCCGCTGGATTGGGGGACAGAAATACGCAACCTTGTGGCAGCCTCTTTGACATCGACTTTTCAAAATGAAGTTCACACACACACATACAGTTTTTGTAGCAGCTTAGTAATCTAATCAGTATTCCCCTAGTGATGGCCACCGTGATTTGTAGTTGAGATTGGGTTTTTGGAGGTCACACTGCTTTCAACAGAAAGTAGTCCAATGTGCTTTTGTGTGTGTGTGTGTGTGTACTGTCTTACTGTGTGTGTGTTCTCTCCCTGTGTGTGTGTTCAGGGATGCACCTGATTGAGGTGCTGTATGATGATGTGGCAGTGCCTAACAGTCCGTTCCGTGTCCCGGTAACGGAGGGTTGTGACCCCAGCCGCGTCAGAGCCTACGGTCCTGGTCTGGAGGAGGGCCTGGTCAACAAACCGAACCGCTTCACTGTGGAAACCAGGTACACACACTAACTTACTTATGTAATCATCATCCTTACCATGTGGAACATAAGGCTTCTATCAGAGAGCGCCACTGCATCCTTTTGCCACTGTGTTCATGGGGTACACACTGGACACAAACTGGGGTGAAAATTAGATGTTTGAAATGGGGTGTAAGTAGGGTGAGAAAGGTTAAATGGTGTGGCAATTATTTTTTTTTTTTCTCAGTTATGAGATACTGGTTTGTTTCAATTCAGCATTTAGGTCAAATATTATTCTCTCCTCCCTCTCTCTTTCTGTCCCCCTCTCTCCGTCCCTCCCTCCCCCTCTAGGGGTGCTGGTACAGGGGGTCTGGGCCTAGCCATCGAGGGTCCATCAGAGGCTAAGATGTCTTGTAAGGACAATAAAGATGGCAGCTGCAGTGTGGAGTACATCCCCTTCACCCCGGGAGACTATGATGTCAACATTACCTTCGGAGGCTTGCCCATCCCAGGTACCTTGTGGAAAGAATTTAAACTATTCGTGATTGGGTTGATAAAGAGTTTTGTGTTATGGAAGATGTTTTGATTGGTCTCGGCTTTTTAAAAGGTACGTGTATCGATGTACACTAGACCTGTATATACCACATGCCATAAGTATGGAATGAGAATGTTTTGCTTGGTCAGAGAGGATGAAGTGAAGCGAGATGTTTCCTCTGCCCAAAATCTGTCCATGAAAATAATAATAATTTTTGTATGGAGGTCAATGAGAGTTTAATCGCTAATTTGTTAGGTGAGGGTTATTTGATCGAATAGAAGTTTTGTAATGGCTAGCTTGTTACGAATGCACTGTTTTAAGTGGACGCATGTGGCATTTTGCAACTTTGAAAAAATATATGTTTATCGGAGTTGTGCATGTCATAGAAATAGAGGACTCATCATGGATATAACCAGTTTTAGCATGGACATTGCCATTGAGGGCTTCCCAATGACTGTATATATGAATGGACAAAACCATTGATCATGTGACACCTTTCATTCCTATGTGAAGACTCAATAGTGCTTGGAAGTCAAATTAAGTCCGTTAAGATGGCGTCTCATGGAGACATAACATGAGCAGTTTGAGCTACTCCAGGAAGTGACGTTGCATGCTAACTCAGTGCTCCTCCCTCATTGAGTAACTCAAGTTGAAGGCCGGCCGGGGTACTGGAAGCTGCCTTTAGCAACTAAATTACCCTTATAACTTCTTCTGTGTGCAATTTTAAAATAGTCGGTTCAAGGACCTACATCTGTTTTATTAGAAGCAATTATTGGAACTATGATTTTCTTTCAATTTCTATGGCCTGTTGTAAACATGACGATAAGCCCTCTCATTGGCTAGAATGGTCCCATCTGATCTCGTCTTCCCCTGCCTGCTTTCCATCTTTGAGGACATGTATTTCCATTGTTAGAGCGGTCACTCGAATATCTTGTCAATACAGGGCCTGTTTAACACATGCTACAAGTATGTAATGAGAATGTTTTGTTTCGTCAGGGCTTTCAAAGAGATACATAAACCAATGACTACTCATCAATGTACACTTAATCTGTATACCTATAAGTGGGCAATTCCATCCTGTCTGTGTGTGTGTGTTGCAGGGAGTCCTTTCCGTGTGCCTGTGAGAGAGCTGGTGGACCCAAGTAAGGTGAGGTGTTCAGGCCCAGGGCTGGGTAGTGGAGTCAGAGCCCATGTTCTTCAGACCTTCACGGTGGACACCAGCAAGGCTGGCCTCGCCCCTCTGGGAGTGGTGCTGTACGGACCAACTGGTAAGAGGAGAGAGAAAGAGAGAGACACACACACAGACACCCCCCTCCCTCCGCACACACCAAATAGCTTTCGCTTTAAGGTTTCAGACTGTGATCAATATTTAATTACTTCCCACCTCAGGAGTGGCTGAGCCAGTGAACATCACAGATAATGGAGACGGAACACACACAGCGACCTACACACCGGCCAAGGACGGCCCGTACACCGTGTGTGTGAAGTACGCTGACCAGGAGGTCCCTCGCAGGTCAGAACAGCAGGAGGAGGAACCAAACTGTGATCACAGAGAAACATCTTTGATGTTTTCATCAAATCTTTGTACTGACTACGTAATGTTTTCATCCCTCTGTCATTCTCTCTTGATGCTCTTTTCCTTTCTTGAAGTGGAAATTCAGTTGAACTGAAACATTTAAATCCTTGAGAGATTGAAATCTTATGTCTTGCTTGATCTGTCATAAACCGTTCAGTCGTGACACTCCTTTCTTTCAAATGATGTTTTTCTCTCTCTCTGCAGTCCGTATAAGATCAAGACATTGCCTGCCCATGATGCCAGTAAGGTGCGTGCCAGTGGGCCAGGTTTGAATGCCCAGGGTGTGCCTGCCAGCCTGCCCGTGGAGTTCACCATCGATGCCCGCGATGCTGGCGAAGGCCTGCTCACTGTGCAGATACTGGTGAGTCACCTCTTCCTCTGTCACTTCCTCTCTAGACAGGAAACTCTCATACACTGTGAGCTCAGCCATTGAAATCCCTATTTAAAACCTCAAATACTTTTTCTTTAACCTTAAGATGATAAATATCTCTTCAAGCTCCCTGTTATGATTCATACTTATTACCAATTTGGACATTTCTACCTTATTTTCTTATTGTGTGATTAAAAAAAACAAAAAAACATGTCAAGTCAGCCCCTCCCCCCATTCTACCTATTCCTTTCTCTCTCCCCCTCCCTGATCTGGGATGTGGTTGGGTTGTGGCTGTGATGTGTCTGCCTGTTGACTTGTCTGCAGGGTCCGGATCGGTCCAGGCGCGAGGCCTCAGTGTTTGTGGAGGACTGGGGCAGGAGGGTATGGGAGAAGCATATAGTCAAGGGGACCATACCCTTCAGTATTCTTAAGAAAGGCTCCGTAAGGCCTGCTCTTCCTTTTTCTGGCCTCTTCTCTTTCACCCCTACCGCTGTCTGCCGTCTCCCCTCGCCCTCTTGTTCCCTTTTCGTCCCCTTCTTCCCTAGTCCCCTCGTTCCTTTATCCCCTGTCTTTTTTGTACTTGCTGAGGACCCTGGGAGGATTATTTTGTCATCTCTGTCTCCTTTCACTCTCCTCTCTTCTTACTGTGAGAGAGGAGGGAACCAGATAGAAAGGGATTGTAGACCAAAGTTAAAACAATGCATAAACAAAGGATTAACTTGACTCCCTGACTGAAACTTCACTGAAACAATTGTGGTTTTGTGATGAGTCGGGACAGTACACATCAGTACAGGGAGGGACAGGGATCTCTTGGATGTTTGAGAGTGAACGTTTCTTCTAAGCAGTAGTACACATGAAAGACATTCTCCATCCCCTCAGTGTCCCTCCTCCCCAGTCTGTGTGGACTGACCTCCATTGGGTTTGGCTAATCGGCTAATGTGGTTTTCTTTATCCCACTAACTGTAGAAAATGGCGCTTCCCTAAACATAGCACCGTCCATTTTCAGAGATAATCACTCCCATTGTTGCATTGTGCACAGATTAGTGTAGCGTCATGTTGAAAAGATGACATACATAGAAAAGTTACAGTTTACATGAGTACACACACTCACCCACTCATACCATATCCCTATAACTGTAGGACCCAGAAGGCAAGCCGAAAAAGGCCAATATCCGTGACAACAGAGATGGGACGTACACAGTGTCCTATGTACCAGACATGACAGGGCGCTACACCATCACCATCAAGTATGGAGGAGACGAGATTCCCTACTCACCCTATCGTATCCATGCCATGCCCATTGGAGACGCCAGCAAGTGTCTGGTCACAGGTCAGTGAGAGGACTATTTGTAAATGTATATCTATACTGTATATCTCTATGGAGGAAGGCCTGGATAATCATTGCTCTGATGAGGTAGCTTGAGTGGGTTTAACCCATGAGGCACCATAAATGGTTTTATTTTCTATTTACAGTTTCCATTGGAGGACATGGATTGGGTGAGCATTTCTAAACATGTAAATTCTTCTGAAAACTAGCATGCATATCAGTATACTGTATGTACAGCATGTGATTATATTGACTTGATGTTAGTGATGACAGGATAGTTTCAGAAGTTTTGTATGGTCTCCTTTACATGTCAATCATTCTTGACAGGTTCAGGCCTCGGACCCACCATCCAGATCGGCGAGGAGACCGTCATCACCGTGGACGCAAAAGCTGCTGGGAAGGGAAAGGTGACCTGTAAGGTGTCGACGCCAGATGGGGCGGAGCTAGACGTGGACGTGGTGGAGAATTCCGATGGAACTTTTGACATCTACTACACGGCTCCGGAACCTGGGAAATACGTCATCACCATCCGCTTTGGAGGAGAACACATTCCAAACAGCCCCTTCCACGTGGTGGTGAGTACTTTCTGGTACTACAGTACCCACGGAATCATGGGTACTGTAGTCCTTACCTGAATTTGTTGGGAAAGTGGTGTTTGTTTGTCAAAGTGTTGCCATAAATGTGATTCATTCATTGAATGTCTTCTGTAACATTATGTTGTGTGATCTCTAGGCTGGTTCCCATACAGTAGGTTCGACTCATATCACATAACAGTAATTACAAACTGTGTGGTTTGAGCCCTGAATTCTGATTGGCTGAAAGCCATGGTACAGTGCCTTGCGAAAGTATTCGGCCCCCTTGAACTTTGCGACCTTTTGCCACATTTCAGGCTTCAAACATAAAGATATAAAACTGTATTTTTTTGTGAAGAATCAACAACAAGTGGGACACAATCATGAAGTGGAACGACATTTATTGGATATTTGAAACTTTTTTAACAAATCAAAAACTGAAAAATTGGGCGTGCAAAATTATTCAGCCCCTTTACTTTCAGTGCAGCAAACTCTTTCCAGAAGTTCAGTGAGGATCTCTGAATGATCCAATGTTGACCTAAATGACTAATGATGATAAATACAATCCACCTGTGTGTAATCAAGTCTCCGCATAAATGCACCTGCACTGTGATAGTCTCAGAGGTCCGTTAAAAGCGCAGAGAGCATCATGAAGAACAAGGAACACACCAGGCAGGTGCGAGATACTGTTGTGAAGAAGTTTAAAGCCGGATTTGGAAACAAAAAGATTTCCCAAGCTTTAAACATCCCAAGGAGCACTGTGCAAGTGATAATATTGAAATGGAAGGAGTATCAGACCACTGCAAATCTACCAAGACCTGGCCGTCCCTCTAAACTTTCAGCTCATACAAGGAGAAGACTGATCAGAGATGTAGCCAAGAAGCCCATGATCACTCTGGATGAACTGCAGAGATCTACAGCTGAGGTGGGAGACTCTGTCCATAGGACAACAATCAGTCGTATATTGCACAAATCTGGCCTTTATGGAAGAGTGGCAAGAAGAAAGCCATTTCTTAAAGATATCCATAAAAAGTGTTGTTTAAAGTTTGCCACAAGCCACCTGGGAGACACACCAAACATGTGGAAGAAGGTGCTCTGGTCAGATGAAACCAAAATTGAACTTTTTGGCAACAATGCAAGACGTTATGTTTGGCGTAAAAGCAACACAGCTGAACACACCATCCCCACTGTCAAACATGGTGGTGGCAGCATCATGGTTTGGGCCTGCTTTTCTTCAGCAGGGACAGGGAAGATGGTTAAAATTGATGGGAAGATGGATGGAGCCAAATACAGGACCATTCTGGAAGAAAACCTGATGGAGTCTGCAAAAGACCTGAGACTGGGACGGAGATTTGTCTTCCAACAAGACAATGATCCAAAACATAAAGCAAAATCTACAATGGAATGGTTCAAAAATAAACATATCCAGGTGTTAGAATGACCAAGTCAAAGTCCAGACCTGAATCCAATCGAGAATCTGTGGAAAGAACTGAAAACTGCTGTTCACAAATGCTCTCCATCCAACCTCACTGAGCTCGAGCTGTTTTGCAAGCAGGAATGGGAAAAATGTTCAGTCTCTCGATGTGCAAAACTGATAGAGACATACCCCAAGCGACTTACAGCTGTAATCGCAGCAAAAGGTGGCGCTACAAAGTATTAACTTAAGGGGGCTGAATAATTTTGCACGCCCAATTCTTCAGTTTTTGATTTGTTAAAAAAGTTTTAAATATCCAATAAATGTCGTTCCACTTCATGATTGTGTCCCACTTGTTGTTGATTCTTCACAAAAAAATACAGTTTTATATCTTTATGTTTGAAGCCTGAAATGTGGCAAAAGGTCGCAAAGTTCAAGGGGGCCGAATACTTTCGCAAGGCACTGTATATCATACCATATACAACAGTTTTTTGTTTTACTGCTCTAATTACGTTGGTAACCAGTTTATTATAGCAATAAGGCTCCTCTGGGGTTTGTGATATGTGGCGAATATACCACGGCTAAGGGCTATGTCCAGGCACTATGTGTCCAGGCACTACGTGTCCGACGCGTTGCGTCGTGCGTAAGAATAGCCCTTAGCCGTGGTATATTGGCCACATACCACACCTCCTCGGGCCTTATTGCTTAAATGTATTACACAGCTCTATGATAACATAGGAGTTGCGCATGGTGTGCCACTTACATGAACCTACGATAATCCTGGAGGATTACTATAACTGTGTACGCATGGTGATTTTGTAAGTTACCCATAGAAATACGATGAGTAATTCGTCGATTTCTATGACGTTTTCCTAAACGTGTGTCTTACCCTCCCCACCAGGCCAGTGATACCGTCCCTATAATAGAGGAACCGTGTGACAAGCTCCAGTTACAACAGCCCTACCAGGCCTACCAGGGCTACCCCCCTCACTGGGTATAAACCTAGGCACTATGTGTCCAGGCACTATGTGTCCAGGCACTACGTGTCCGACGCGTTGCGTCGTGCGTAAGAATAGCCCTTAGCCGTGGTATATTGGCCACATACCACACCTCCTCGGGCCTTATTGCTTAAATGTATTACACAGCTCTATGATAACATAGGAGTTGCGCATGGTGTGCCACTTACATGAACCTACGATAATCCTGGAGGATTACTATAACTATAACTGTGTACGCATGGTGATTTTGTAAGTTACCCATAGAAATACGATGAGTAATTCGTCGATTTCTATGACGTTTTCCTAAACGTGTGTCTTACCCTCCCCACCAGGCCAGTGATACCGTCCCTATAATAGAGGAACCGTGTGACAAGCTCCAGTTACAACAGCCCTACCAGGCCTACCAGGGCTACCCCCCTCACTGGGTATAAACCTACCCCAAACCCCGCCTCACCCTACCCCACCCTGCCAGCACTTACCTCCACCTCACCTCCACCCCCTCCTTCAGCTTACCCACCTCCTTCATATCCCAACGCCATGAGTCCTACTTTACTTTCCCATGCACATCTCAAAAACTGTGTTGCTTGTCCTCAGATGCTGCTCGCAAAGAATCATTGTATGTCCACTTCATTTCTGTTGTGCTTGTCTACTTTATGGCGATAGCCATTGAGCATCTACGTGTCTGTTGTGTGTGCGCGGGACGCTTTCGCATCGCTTTGACTGTTTTTCTTTCAGCTTATCTTCATACCGCTCAGGCCTTCAAAGCCTGGACTCTCGCCTGTCCTGTCTGCCCAGAGTCAGGGCCTTTGTCTGGGCTGTGCTTTCACCTCCATCCCCTCGTACTGTCCCTGAGCAGAGATATAGACCAGAATGCCAATGTTAATTTCATTATTTCCCTTTCATAGGCCACAGAAGAGCCCGTCACCCCCGGCGATATCATGGAGCCTATGCTCCGCCCCTTCAACCTGGTCATTCCGTTCACTGTTCAGAAGGGAGAGATCACAGGTGAGATTTAACTGATGTCTGACAAATGTGTGTGTGGTGTTTCCTGTGTTATGAATGATAATAATTTACCTGTGTATGTGTGTGTGTGTGTTTCCAGGTGAGGTGCGAATGCCCTCAGGTAAGACAGCCCGTCCTAACATCACAGACAACAAGGATGGGACAGTAACAGTGAAGTACGCCCCTACAGAGAAAGGCCTGCATGAGATGGACATCAAATATGACGGAAACCACATCCCAGGTACATATTGCATAGAGAAACACACCCATAAACAAACACACACACACACACAAATTCAATACAGGAAGTAGATCTATAATTGGTCGTTTCGTACTGTTCCATCACAGGAAGTCCCCTCCAGTTCTATGTAGATGCCATTAACAGTGGTCATGTGACAGCCTATGGTCCTGGTCTGAGCCACGGCATGGTCAACAAACCTGCCACCTTCACCATCGTCACGAAGGATGCAGGGGAAGGTAAGGAACTAAACAAAATAATACCATACACTACTGTGCTATGGTCAAATTCTATCATGGTATTAAAAATGGTATTCAACAATTCTCAAAGTCTTCATTCCCTTTCCCCTGCCTGATTTTCCTCCATCCCTCTCTCACCCCTTCTGTCTCCCCTGACATTCCCCCATCTCTCCTCACTTCTGCTCTTTCTCTCTTTCTCTCTCTCCTCTCATGTCTAGGTGGTCTGTCCCTGGCGGTGGAGGGTCCCTCTAAGGCAGAGATCAACTGTAAGGATAATAAGGATGGAACCTGTACTGTGTCCTACCTTCCCACTGTACCAGGAGACTACAACATCATTGTCAAGTTTGACAACAAACACATCGCCGGCAGCCCCTACACTGCCAAGATCACAGGTAGTGTGTGTGTGTGTGTGTGTGTGTGTGTGTGTGTGTGAGAGATAGGAATATGCAACAAGGCTAGAGCATTATTTGCTTTTCATTTTCTCGCCTTCATTCTTGTTCTCTCCTGTCCGTCTCTCCCCTGTAGGAGATGACACTATGAGGACATCCCAGCTCAACGTCGGCACGGCAACAGACGTGTCATTGAAGATCTCAGAGACAGACCTGAGCAGCCTGACAGCGAGCATCAGAGCACCGTCGGGCAACGAGGAACCCTGCCTCCTCAAGAGACTGCCCAATCGACACATCGGTGAGCCACTCACCAGGCCCGGGTCCCAAAGTTTATCAATCTATTATTTAGTCAGTAACACAACTGTTAGTTGTGTAAACCTCTTTTTTTGTGTCCAGAGAGACCTGGTAAGATGGCAGCAAGGGTAAACGTCTGTACGTTTGAACCATAAAGAGGCACAGATATAGTCATTCCATGTACCTGATTGCGTTCTCCTCTATCCGTCCTCCTCTCTAGGTATCTCATTCACTCCTAAGGAGGTAGGGGAGCATGTTGTGAGTGTGATGAAGAACGGGACGCACGTGACCAACAGCCCTTTCAAGATCATGGTGGGCCAGTCAGAGATCGGTGACGCCAGCAAGGTCAAAGTGTTTGGCCAGGGACTGGTGGAGGGACACATCTTTGAGGTGGCTGAGTTCATAGTTGACACCAGGAACGCAGGTGAGGGTGTTTTCATTGGTATTCATTGTGGTATTCATTGGTATGGTATTCATTGGTATTCATTGTCATTATAGAGGGTTAAGATAATATTCAACTTTAGACGTTCAGAAGTTTTAAGTTAATAGTTTTTGTTGTGTGTGCACGGTTGCCGGGAATTTGTCAGTAACTTGCAGGCAGCTCATTGGCAAGTAAGTTACTGTATTTCATATTGCAGTACACCTACTGTTATCTAACTACTGTATCAAAGCAAGTACTGTGCAATGACACACAGTACAATACCGTATAATTGACTGTATTATACTGTAAAAAAGTAAATGCTACTGTAATCGTAATGAATAAATGGATGGATGGATGGATGAAAATCATTGAGGGGATTAGGATTTGTATTTGACAGTATTTTACTGTAATTACATGTGATTGGTGTAAGGAGATTGGCTGCTACGTAGGTAATGTGTTTTTCTTTACAGCATAGCAATGAATATTTGGTGTTTTATATCACTTGGATTTCTAGAGGCCTTAACAAAAACCACCCACTAGTGGTCAAAAGCTTTTTGGCACTCCAAAAATCCAGTACGATACTGTATTCTGTGGGATAGAATTACAGAACACTTAACTTGTTTTTGCGGTAAGTGCTTTCTTTATAATATACGGTTAATCCAACATTTCTTTGGGATTTACAATAATATACTGTACTTTTTTACAGTAATTTACAGGTAACAGGCTGCCAGTAAGTTACAGTAAAAACAAGTTATGGTTTTTACAGTGTACCATTCAAAATACAGCAATAATTTCCCTGCCTACAGAATGTTCCCACAATGGACCATCATTTACAGTATGCTGCAGTAAAATGTTTCACATATTTTACTGTTAATAATACTCAAAATGGCTGCATAAATTACAGTTTTCCATTACAATGTGGATATGGCTGGTGTAACCAACACTCATCTTCTACTGTGACATCTTCTCTCATCCCTCTACTCTTCTCATGTCTCTCTCTTTCCCTCCCTCCCTCTTATCTCCCTTTCTCTCTATCAGGTTATGGTGGTCTGGGCCTGTCTATCGAGGGTCCCAGTAAGGTGGATATTAACTGTGAGGATGTGGAGGATGGTACCTGTAAGGTGACCTACTGTCCTACTGAACCAGGAAACTACATCATCAACATCAAGTTCGCCGAACAGCACGTCCCAGGTGAGTTCAGGGGGCCTCGGGTGGCCTCGGGTATCTTACAACATGCCTGTATACAGTTCAGCTCCTATCTAAACAGACTTATCTTGCTATGGGTGGTCTTGCATTTTTTTTTGTCTGATTTGGGTTCCTGACAGGCTGTGATTGGTCTATCCCACAGGAAGTCCTTTCACGGTGAAGGTGTGTGGTGAGGGCAGGGTGAAGGAGAGCATCACTAGGAAGAGACATGCCCCATCCATTGCTACTGTGGGCAGCACCTGTGACCTCAACCTCAAAATACCAGGTGAGAACCGTTATGGTCTGTGTGTGGTCAAGGATTGGGATTCCAAAAAGCCCACTGGCACTCCTCCTTTCTATCTACCATCCCTCCCTTTCTCTTGTCTTCCTCTCCTTGCACAGTCACATGCTTTCACATACCTTTCTTACACACTGTTGTGACCCCTTGCTTGATCTTCCTACTGCATAGTTCTATTTTCATCTCTTGCCCTTTCTTCCTCCTTCCCTCCTTCCTTCCCTCCCTCCTTCCACCCTTCCACCCTCTGTAGGTAATTGGTTCCAGATGGTGTCGGCCCAGGAGCGGCATACGCGCACGTTCACGCGCAGCAGTCACACGTACACACGCACGGAGCGCACAGAGATTAGTAAGACACAGGCGGGGGAAACCAAGCGGGAGGTGCGCGTGGAGGAGAGTACCCAGGTCGGGGGAGACCCCTTCAGGGACGTGTTTGGAGAGTTCCTGGGTAGTCAGAGTCTCACAGGCTTCAGTGGGATACCAGCCACCTCCAGACAGCCTCAAGAGGGTGTGTGTGTGACACAAGAGGGTGTGTGATGCCTGTCTAATGCCGATTAATTGATTCGGAATGTGTGTGTTTTGTGTCCAATTTGGCTATGCTTTTTTTGTTTTAATCCAGAATAATACATACATCTAGAATACAAATGTATGTCAAACTACTGCTTGATTAAGTTTAATAAAAAATATAAAAAATTGCATGATACAATTATGTATGTAAATAGTCCATTTTATAGATCTGGTGTTAACATGTCTGGATATTAACGTGTGTGCCTTCGTGTGTGTTGAGTTGGGGAGTCGCTCCATGTTTCTCCCATTGTCCCAGATTGGAATTTATAGGAGGGCGTTTAAAGGAGAGAGCACAGATGGAAAATCTGAGCAGTTCATGGCTGTCACCTCTGTGACCCAGCCATCTTACTCTGACATCACACAGAGCCAGAGACCGCTGAATCCACATCTCAGTCTGACTAACCTCATACAGTCTCTATGATTCTCTACTGCCCCTACTGACAACCTGAATGTTTGAAGAGTGAACAGTATTTTGAAGTTTGTCTGAAGCACTTCTCCTCCTTGTGTCCTTCTCTCCTTCTCCTCTCTCTCTTTCTTCATCCATCTCCCATATATTTATATCTCCCCCTACTCTCATTCCCTCTTTTTTTTCTTTCCCTCCTCCCAATACAGGTGACCAGGGGACCCAGGAGATGACGGCCCAGGTGACCAGTCCGGGGGGAAAGACGGAGGACGCAGAGATCATCGACGGCGAGGACAGCACCTACAGCGTCCGCTTCATCCCCCAGGAGATGGGGCCCCACACGGTCAACGTCAAGTACAGGGGCCAGCATGTCCCCGGGAGCCCCTTCCAGTTCACCGTGGGGCCCCTGGGAGAGGGAGGGGCACACAAGGTCCGGGCTGGGGGCACGGGGCTGGATAGAGGAGTTGCAGGAGTGGCAGGTAGGTTGGCAGTAGAGCTCTCTTAGCAAGTCATAGGCTGGGTATGAAGCTTCTGAATAGGAGAGCCTTGCCTTTTCAGCCAGTCACTAAATGTAGGACTATGTTGGGCTTTTGATCAAGATAATGAAACTATCCACATTTTTGTATTCATTTTTTTATTTCACCTTTATTTAACCAGGTAGGCTAGTTGAGAACAAGTTCTCATTTACAACTGCCACCTGGCCAAGATAAATCAAAGCAGTGTGACACAAACAACAACACAGAGTTACACATGGAATAAACAAACATATAGTCAATAACACAATAGAAAAAAGTCAATATACAGTGTGTGCAAATGATAAGATAAGGGAGGTAAAGGCAATAAATAGGCCATAGTGGCGAAATAATTACAATTTAGCAATTAAACACTGGAGTGATAGATATGCAGAAGAGGAATGTGCAAGTAGAGATACTGGGGTGCAAAGGAGCAAAAAAAAAAAAAATAACAGCATGGGGATGAGGTAGTTGGATGGGCTATTTACAAGATGGGCTATGAACAGGTGCAGTGATCTTTGAGCTGCTCTGACAGCTGGTGCTTACAGTTAGTGAGGGAGATATGAGTCTCCAGCTTCAGTGATTTTTGCAATTCGTTCCAGTCATTGGCAGCAGAGAGCTGGAAGGAAAGGCGGCCGAAGGAGGAATTGGCTTTGGGGGTGACCAGTGAAATATATCTGCTGGAGCGCGTGCTACGGGTGGGTGCTGCTATGGTGATCAGTGAGCTGTGATAAGGCGTGGCATTACCTAGCAAAGACTTCTAGATGACCTGGAGCCAGTGGGTTTGTTGACAAATATGAAGCGAGCTCCCGCTAACTAGAGCATACAGGTCGCAGTGGTGGGTAGTGTATGGGGCTTTGATGACAAAACGGATGGCACTGTGATAGACTGCATCCAATTTGCTGAGTAGAGTGTTGGAGGCCATTTTGTAAATGACATCGCCGAAGTCAAGGATCGGTAGGATAGTCAGTTTTACGAGGGTATGTTTGGCAGCATGAGTGAAGAAGGCTTTGTTGCGAAATAGGAAGCTGATTCTAGATTTCATTTTGGATTGTGAGTCTGGAAGGAGAGTTTACAGTCTAACCAGACATCTAGGTATTTGTAGTAGTCCACATATTCTAAGTCATAACTTCCAGAGTAGTGATGCTGGACGGGTGGGCAGGTGCTGGTAGCGATCGGTTGAAGAGCATGCATTTAGTTTTACTTGCATTTAAGAGCAGTTTGAGGTCACGGAAGGAGAGTTGTATGGCATTGAAGCTTGTCTGGAGGTTAGTTAACACTGTGTCCAAAGAAGGGCCAAAAGTATACAGAATGGTATCGTCTGCGTAGAGGTGGATCAGAGAATCACCAGCAGCAAGAGCGACATCATTGATGTATACAGAGAAGAGAGTCGGTCCAAGAATTGAACCTTGTGTCACCCCCATTGAGACTGCCAGAGGCCCGGACAACATACCCTCCGATTTGACACACTGAACTCTATCAGAGAAGTAGTTGGTTAACCAGGCGAGGCAGTCATTTGAGAGACCAAGGCTGTTGAGTCTGCCGAAGGTAGACTGGTACGGTGGGATTCGAAATGGTCAGTGATCTGTTTGTTAACTTAGCTTTTGAAGACCTTGGAAAGGAAGGATAGGATAGATATAGGTCTGTAGCAGTTTGGGTCTAGAGTGTCTCCCCCTTTGAAGAGGGGGATGACTGCAGCAGCTTTCCAATCTTTGGGGATCTCAGATGATATGAAAGAGAGGTTGAACAGGCTAGTAATAGGAGTTGCAACAATTTCAGTTGATAAGAGGGTCCAGATTGTCTAGCCCTGCTGATTTGTAGGGGTCCAGATTTTGCAGCTCTTTCAGAACATCAGCTATCTGGATTTGGGTGAAGGAGAAATGGGGAGGCTTGGGCAAGTTGCTGTGGGGGGTGCAGGGCTGTTGACCAGGGTAGGGGTGGCCAGGTGGAAAGCAAAAATGCTTATTGAAATTCTCAATTATCGTGGATTTGTCAGTGGTGAGAGTGTATCCTAGCCTCAGTGCAGTGGGCAGCTGGGAGGAGGTGCTCTTATTCTCCATGGACTTTACAGTGTCCCAGAACTTTTTGGAGTTTGTGCTGCAGAATGCAAATATCTGTTTGAAAAAGCTAGCCTTTGCTTTCCTAACTGCTTAAGTATATTGGTTCCTAACTTCCATGCTTCTTTCCCCTTTGTATATACTGTATAACTGACTGTCTGTGTTCCTCTGTAGCTGAGTTTAGTATCTGGACCAGAGAGGCTGGTGCAGGAGGTCTGTCCATCGCTGTAGAGGGGCCCAGTAAGGCAGAGATCAGCTTTGAAGACAGGAAGGATGGATCCTGCGGAGTGGCCTATGTGGTGCAGGAACCAGGTCAGACCAATATATTATACACACTACATTCATCTAATGTACACAACAACATACTGGACATATTCTACACCTGAAATCACAAGGTTGACTTTGTGCCTTCCATCTCTCTTTCTCTCTCCAGGTGACTATGAGGTGTCCATTAAGTTTAATGATGAGCACATCCCAGACAGTCCCTTCATGGTCCCCATCGCCACTCTGTCTGATAACTCACGCCGCCTTACAGTCACCAGCCTACAGGTTAGATCACACACACACACACACACACACACAGGCATACACACACATATACACTACCTTTCAAAAGTTTGGGGTAACTTAATTAAGAAATGTCCTTGTTTTTGAAAGAAAAACACGTTTTTTTGTGCATTAAAATAACATTAAGTTGATCAGAAATACAGTGTAGACATTGTTAATGTTGTAAATGACTATTGTAGCTGGAAAAGGCTGATTTTTAAAAAATGGAATATCTACATAGGTGTAGAGGCCCATTATCAGCAACCATCCCTCCTGTGTTCCAATGGCACGTTGTGTTAGCTAATCCAAGTTTATCATTTTAAAAGGCTAATTGATCATTAGAAAACCCCTTTGCAATTATGTTAGCACAGCTGAAAACTGGAGCTCAGATTAAATAAGCAATTAAACTGGCCTTCTTTAGCCTCGATGAGTATCTGGAGCATCAGCATTTGTGGGTTTGATTACAGGCTCAAAATAGCCAGAAACAAATACCTTTCTTCTGAAACTCATCAGTCTATTCTTGTTCTGAGAAATGAAGGCTATTCCATGCGATTGAATGCCAAGAAACTGAAGATCTCGTACAATGCTGTGTACTATTCCCTTCACAGAACAGCACAAACTGTGGGGCATCTGTTTCTCAAACTAGACACTCTAATGTACTTGTCGTCTTGCTCAGTTGTGCACCGGGGACTCCCACTCCTCTTTCTATTCTGGTTAGAGCCAGTTTGCGCTGGTCTGTGAAGTGAGTAGTACACAGCGTTGTACAAGATATTCAGTTTCTTGGCAATTTCAGACCTTATTCTGATGTCTGTCATTATTAGCGAGGACTGGAATGGTATTATACAGGGGGCAGAGTTCACTGCTATATGAATAGACACACCTGTCATAACCTCTTCTTGGATTTAAACCAGAGGTGGAACGTCATCTATATTTGAGTTGTAAATGAATTTAGAATAGTTTTATTAGTGGATAGATTTGGCAGGCCACTCTAAAATCTATATGCAGGCTGTGTGTGTGTGTGTGTGTGTGTGTGTGTGTGTGTGTGTTAAAGTTGGGGGGTGAGATGGTTGGATAATTATTATTATTAGCTGCTTCTGCTTTAGAGGAAATGTGTTACCCCACACCCTGTCATCAGTCTGGCCACATGGGGCTTATTAGATCATTGACCTTTAACCTTTGCGATTGAAGGAGATGGGGTTGAAGGTGGGCCAGGAGGCGTCGTTCGCGGTGCAGTTGAACGGGGCGAGGGGGTTGATAGATGCTAAGGTTCACACCCCGTCCGGAGCTGTAGAGGAGTGTTATGTTACTGAGCTGGACAGCGGTAAGACATAGCACTTTACAAACTGACGATACAACAACTCACTACTACACAGTACAGAAAATATCCAAGATACTGCCTTTTCCACCAGATTGATTCAATTCCTTTGATAATTAAGAAAATGCATCAAGTCAAAAACCAGCAGTACATGCAGTAGTAGTATTTTACAGTAGAGGGCTTGTACAACCAAAGCACCAGGTGCTCATCCTACATGATAAAGAAGTTCATCTCAATTGCATGTCTTGCTTTATGAAAGGTTCAGTAAGTAAATTGTGAATATTGTCAAATGTCGGCCATTTTAACCTTCCCCTTCCTGTTCCCCTGCAGACCAGCACGCCATCCGGTTTATCCCGAGGGAGAACGGAGTCCACTCCATCGAAGTGCGTTTCAACGGGAGCCACATTCCCGGTAGTCCCTTCAAGATCCGTGTGGGAGAGATCGGACAGGTCGGAGACCCGGGAATGGTGTCTGCCTTCGGACCTGGACTGGAAGGAGGAACCACAGGTATGAGGAACATTGTGTCCTACAAACACATACAATAAGGTAGACAAATACGGTAAGGGTTTATTAGAATTTTAACACCGTTCAGTAATTTGGTCGTTTCAAATACCCAAAGAAGGCCTATAGACCACTGTAAGGAAATCCACAAAAATGTATAAATTACCAATATTGGCTCACATGTGTCTTCTAACTCACCTCTGATTGGATGTTTTCCCTGTCCATCTCTGTCCCCTCCTGTAGGCGTGGCGTCAGATTTTGTAGTGAACACATGTAATGCGGGGTCGGGTGCTCTGTCAGTGACCATCGATGGGCCGTCCAAGGTCAAGATGGACTGTCAGGATTGTCCCGAGGGTTACAAGGTCACCTACACACCCATGGCCCCCGGCAGCTATCTCATCACCATCAAATACGGAGGACCATCCCACATCGTAGGCAGCCCCTTCAAGGCTAAAGTCACAGGTAAGTCCTCTATAGAGCAACGCTACCCAGACACTAACGTTTGAGTGTTGAGTCCAGAATGTGTTGATGGAGAGATGGCAAGTGTGTGTGTGTGCGTACTGGTCTACTAAAGAGTCCTCAGACCTTGCTTGGTGTAATGAGTTGGAAGATTCCCTAGCCTCTACACACTCCTATTATATTAGACATGATGTATTTGTCCAGAGGGCACCTAAGCTGTGTGTGTTTATATTTTATATGAGGAGAGATTATGCAACACGCCAGATGTGTTTATAGATCTTAAGCATCCCCACTTATGCAATCCCACTCTCTCTTTCCCTCTTCTCTCTTTCTCTCTCTCTCTCTCTTTCTCTTTCTCTCTCTCTCTCTTTCTCTCTTTCTCTCACTCTCTCTCTCTAGGTGCTCGTCTCTCTGGTGGTCACAGTCTACATGAAACCTCGTCCGTTCTTGTGGAGACAGTAACCAAGACGTCGTCGTCTTCGTCGTCGATGGACGTGGCCTATGGCCCTAAGTTCTCTTCGGATGCCAGTAAGGTGGTCTCCCGGGGCGCCGGCCTATCAAAGGCCTTTGTAGGACAGAAGAACACCTTCACAGTAGATTGCAGCAAAGCAGGTGAGAGGCGATGGTCATACACACAGGTGTGCACACACGCAGACACACCGGTGTGCACACACGCAGACACACACACAGACACACACACAGACACACACTGTACAAATGCACCCACATACAAAGTATATATGCGCACATACACTCACACAAATACTTGAAATTGCCGTATTTCATCCCCTATAGGAACTAACATGTTGATGGTGGGGGTACACGGCCCAAAGACCCCGTGTGAAGAGGTCTACGTTAAACATCTGGGCAACAGGATGTACAACGTCACCTACACCGTCAAAGAACAGGGCAACTACATCCTCATCGTCAAATGGGGGGATGAAAATGTCCCCGGCAGCCCCTTCCATGTCACCGTCCCCTAAAATGGACTCATCCATCCCATCCCTGCTGTATCCCAGAATGGACTAGTCCAACACCCCCACAGACACACTAAAGATACAAAAACTTTTTCCGTCTGTCCAGGGGGGAATTAATTTACCCATCATGCATTGTGGCAAATTACTCTGATAACTTATCCTGGTGACATCACAAAGATCTGCGGTGCCAATCCTACTATGTATGCGCCACCCCTATTTTCTACGCACCACCCACCAACCAGGCATCCTGTTGCTGTTTACTTTCAATGAGAGAGAATGTACAAAGAGAAGTCAAAAGTAAAATCATGTTTTCTGTCTGTATCGGCCTATGTTAGTATTTTCAGAGCACAAACACAGTATGCAGTCACCAACATGTGCTTTATAGTTAGTCCTCCAAAGGTATCCCCCACTGCCTGTACTGGCCTGGCCAAAATGGCTGCCTTTACATGAGGGAAGATGGCTGTGATGTCACTGTCTGGGTCACAGACAGACAGAGAGGAGTTATTTACCTTTATTTATTCAGTCCTTTTATTTTCTTTGACAGAAAATGGTCTTATATTGTTTCAAAGGAGAAGGTTTCAGTCGATGTTAGAAACTATTCTCCCTCATACCGGGCCTTCCTGTGTCATTTCGGGTGTAACCATGGACACAGAGATGTGGTTGGCCAAGGATTTTGTACCCAGGAAGAGAGCACGGCATAGCAATCGGTTTATCGTGTGAATGTTTAATTAAGAAGTCCACAGAGAGATGCTACAGTGGAACAGTATCATTGAGTGACATTTTATAGTGATTTTATATGTATGAAAATGAACAGAAAAAACTCTTAATTGTTTGATATACTAACCTTCTGTTTGGTACGGATGTGCAGCCATAATAAAACGTTTAACTGCTAACTTACCACTGAAAACCCAAAATGTGTTGTCTTGTGTCTTAATTTAAAGTATGTGTTTGCGTGGGTGTATTTTTGTTTGCGTTCCAAAAAATTATGCCCAAAGCAATTTAGTATATTTAGTTGAAAACGAAGGTGGTCCTCTGTAGCTCAGTTGGTAGAGCATGGCACTTGTGACACCAGAGTAGTGGGTTCAATTCCCATGACCACCCATAATGTCATGTGTAATGTCAGAACACATGACTGTCACGTTGGATAAAAGTGCCCACTAAATGGCATGTGTTGTTATATTAGTGTTTTAGCATTTTGTATATCTGCACAACAGTACCACTGGCTGGTGATAATGGGCTATTACAGATGGTTGGTGAAATCACTCAGTTAAAACAGTGTTTCGCAACCCTGGTCCTCCAGTACACAGGGATAGTTGTAGGCCTGGACAAACACACCTCATTCAGCTCATGAAGGGCTTGATGATTAGTTGACCAGTTGAATCAGGTGTGTTTGTCCAGGGTTACAATAAGCATGTGTACTGTTGGGGGTACTGGAGAAGCAGGGTTGGGGAACACTGAGGTAGAATAAACTAAAAAGTCATGTGTTACCTGGTTTTCTTATGGTCCTTAGGAAAACTGTAGCATCATTACAGAACTTTTTCCTGTACTTCCTCCGTAAATATACTGACCACAGTAATGTCCCCTCTCTGTCCGAGGGCAATATTACCACTGTGGGACTCTAATGGACCCCCTGATCCAGTGTAATCACGTTGTCATTACAGACCAGTGGGAGTTAAACCTTCAGCTGGGACAGAGGCAGGCAGTAAGGGAGCTGCGTTTAGGACTATTACCCTGTACTGTCAATGATATCTTTAGTACGTTGCACAATGTTTTGAACGGCACTAAACTGCGTTGCTTTACTGTTCGGTGCAGCACCACCCTGTGTGTCGGTTTCAGCCATAGTCCAGTGGTACGATCAATCTTTGATCAATTCATTGGGGGATTCGTTAGTTGATCGGTTGACTCACTAATGATGCAGTTGTTTTATTGGTTGAATGTAATGAACTGAAGAGTGGAACGGAAGCCTCCACTCACACAGAGACCTGGTGCCTCTCTGGAGGACCAGAGAGCAGCGAGTCTCGCCTCCAGAGATCTAGAATCTATGAGCTGTGTGTGTGTGTGTGCGCGCGCATGCATGGGGAGTTTTTTTTCCATCTGTGTTCCGTCCGAGTGCTGATGGTCTCCCTTTGTCACACATCCTATGCTGTGACAGGGAGTGGAAGTGGAATGGGTGTTGCTATCAGAAAATGCAATCACCGGAGTTTTAATGTGAAAGTCCCATAGTGACAACAGAGATGGGGAACTGTGATCAGACAATCACATTTCACGCCTTTTCATCTATCGCCAACACTATGTCAACACAACAGCAGGCAGGCGAAACCTGCAGGCTCACACACACACACACACACACACACACACACACACACACACACACACACACACACACACACACACACACACACACACACACACACACACACACACAATTTCCCTGCTGCCTATTTCTGACACACACATTTGTCCCTGTCTCTTCTGCTGTCACTCTATTCAGACCCCCAGTACTGTGCAGCTGTGCAGTAGACACAGAGGGAGATATCCTGCACAATCCCTGTAATGGAAAATGCACTGCTTTCAATTCATGCCTCATACATCATTTATAGTGCGTGGAATTGATACTCTTTCTGCACGGGATATGAAATGGAAAGGACTCCTGGCCATTGGGGAGGCTGGCACTGTATGGTAAGCTGGGCTAAATTATTAAGGAACTGTGAAAAAGCATGGTAAGCATACAGGCCTAGGAGCATTAATCTCTCTCTCTCTCTCTCTCTCTCTCTCACTGGGATAACATATTGTAAAGGCCATATTGTAAACGATTCTCACCGTTTGCATAATGGCATCAGTCACTTAAGGCAAGCTAACTCAGTGAAACTGCATATCGATAAGAAGTTGGGGTCAGGGGTTAGAACTAGGGTTCTGCAAAAAAAAACTAAAAGTGCTCTGATTGGTAGAATTGTACACTTTGGCTCTATCATAGACCTTTGTACATAGACCCCCCCCCCATACTAACCCACCTGTTTCCATGGTAGAAGTTCTCCAAATGGCCTTTAGGTGGAAGCAAAGATCTAGGAACTGTAAGAACACCTCATCTATCCTGGTATGCACAGTACAATCGGCTACTAATGCAATGCAGCTAGGTGACACTTATTATAGACGGAAAAAGTCAACCCTGAATAGTTCTACGTTGTGGGAGGACATATCATTGCCAGGATAAAATGCTTGCGTCATTGAGAGGGAGGGAGGGAGGGAGGGAGGGGGGAGAAAGAGGGGGCGAGAGAGAGTTAGAGGGGGGGGGGGGGGCAGAGAGAGTGGGAGGAAGAGAGAAAGAGGGGGAGAGATAGAGGGGAAGAGAGAAAGAGGGGGAGAGAGAGAAAGAGAGAAAGAGAGAGAGAAAGAGAGAAAGAGAGTAGGGGGGTACAATTAGTGCTTAGCATGGTGCTTTGTGTGCCTTGTCTGTTCAACAGGCTGTGAATCCACACGGGTTATTACTGAAACAAAATACAGATTGGTGAAGGGAGAAATGATGGAGAAATGGAGGGAGCGTAAAGGAGAGTTAGAAAGATGCTGAAAGAGAGAAATAGAGAACGATTTAGAGAATGGATGCAGAGATAAACAGGTACTGATGACAGAGTGAAGGAGAGATGGAGAAATAGAAGAGAGTGATTTGGTGTTAGTGTTGTTGGTTTCTCACAGTTGTGTGGTTGTGTGACGTGTGTGTGTGTATGTGTGTGTGTGTGTGTGTGTGTGTGTGTGTGTGTGTGTGTGTGTGTGTGTATGTGTGTGTGTGTGTGTGTGTGTGTGTGTGTGAGACGTGTGTGTGTGTGTGTGTGTGTGTGTGTGTGTGTGTGTGTGTGTGTGTGTGTGTGTGTGTGTGTGTGTGTGTGTGTGTGCGTGTGTCGTGTTAGGCCACATGGTGATAAGTGGTCCATGCTGTTTGCTGTCCTCCTTCAGACCATCTGGACCAGCAGCACTAACTGGACCATTACGGCCTACTCACACACCCACACACACACACCCACACACACCCACACCAGTGGCAGTCGGTGGCATTTAAGATTAGGGAGGACGATATTAGATTATTATTATTTCTATTACAGCATATTGGATGACTGTCATTTGTATTCCATTCACCCAGCTCAATATAACATCGATAGACTTAGGCTACTGCATGATACTCAAAATTTGCCCTATACCAATCATGAGGTTGCCTAGCCTACTAAGATCACCCTCTGGCAGTCCGACGGACGAAACTGGGTTTGGCAGATGCCAGGAGAACGCTACAGTACCTGCCCGAATCATTAGGTAGTAATCATTAGTAAGACAAGTTTATATTGGTCAAATTCAGGTAGGTTCATGCCTGTTTCGTTTTGCAACAGAATCGATGGAATGAATACACCCCTAATCACCAACCCACACACACAGTTCACTTTCATAGCAGCCATACATCTGACATAATTGAAGTCTATAGATTTTTAAGCATTTAGAACAAAGAGCTGTTTGGAAGCCAAATGAGACGTCTCTTTTACGTGAATGGAGCCAAATGAGACGGCTCTTTTACGTGAATGGAGCCAAATGAGACGGCTCTTTTATGTGAATGGAGCCAAAGGATCTTCCTCATTTATGTGAATGGAGCCAAATGAGACGGCTTTTTTACGTGAATGGGGCCAAATGAGACGGCTCTTTTACGTGAATGGAGCCAAATGAGACGGCTCTTTTACGTGAATGGAGCCAAATGAGACGGCTCTTTTATGTGAATGGAGCCAAATGAGACGGCTCTTTTACGTGAATGGAGCCAAATGAGACGGCTCTTTTATGTGCATCTAGCCAAATGAGACGGCTCTTTTACGTGAATGGAGCCAAATGAGACGGCTCTTTTATGTGAATGGAGCCAAATGAGAAGGCTCTTTTACGTGAATGCAGCCAAATGAGATGGCTCTTTTATGTGAATGGAGCCAAATGAGATGGCTCTTTTATGTGAATGGAGCCAAATGAGACGGCTCTTTTACGTGAATGGAGCCAAATGAGACGGCTCTTTTATGTGAATGGAGCCAAATGAGACGGCTCTTTTACGTGAATGGAGCCAAATGAGACGGCTCTTTTATGTGAATGGAGCCAAAGGATCTTCCTCATTTATGTGAATGGAGCCAAATGAGACGGCTCTTTTATGTGAATGGAGCCAAATGAGACGGCTCTTTTACGTGAATGGAGCCAAATGAGACGGCTCTTTTATGTGAATGGAGCCAAATGAGAAGGCTCTTTTATGTGAATGGCACCAAATGAGATGGCTCTTTTATGTGAATGGAGCCAAATGAGAAGGCTCTTTTACGTGAATGGAGCCAAATGAGACGGCTCTTTTATGTGAATGGAGCCAAATGAGAAGGCTCTTTTATGTGAATGGCACCAAATGAGATGGCTCTTTTATGTGAATGGCGCCAAATGAGACGGCTCTTTTATGTGAATGGCGCCAAATGAGACGGCTCTTTTATGTGAATGGCGCCAAATGAGACGGCTTTTTTATGTGAATGGAGCCAAATGAGACGGCTCTTTTACGTGAATGGAGCCAAATGAGACGGCTCTTTTATGTGAATGGAGCCAAATGAGACGGCTCTTTTATGTGAATGGCGCCAAATGAGACGGCTCTTTTATGTGAATGGCGCCAAATGAGACGGCTCTTTTATGTGAATGGCGCCAAATGAGACGGCTCTTTTATGTGAATGGCACCAAATGAGACGGCTCTTTTATGTGAATGGCGCCAAATGAGACGGCTCTTTTATGTGAATGGCGCCAAATGAGACGGCTCTTTTATGTGAATGGCGCCAAATGAGACGGCTCTTTTATGTGAATGGCGCCAAATGAGACGGCTTTTTTATGTGAATGGCGCCAAATGAGCCGGCTCACGGAAAAGACTCGAAATGTCCATAACTACTACACAGCCTACATCATTGTTACCATATTAGCTACCGTCACAGTCAACGTACATTATGTGCTGTGTATATGTTGTCGATTTTAAGAAATGGACAGATATGAAAATCATTTAAAAAGACTCAAATTGTGGACTGTGTGAAACAGGGGCAGTCTGCCTTTGTACAGTAGGGTTGTATTAGGGCCGGCGTGGAGTTGCTGATTGGAAGTGACGCTCCCCAGGCCATCTCCCCTGCTGATGACGCTAGTGTTGGAGATGGACCCCACACCACTGTGACCCAATTGGTGTGGGTCTTTGGCGGTCCCTTAGGAGAAGGTGGTGACCACCCAGGACAGATTGTCTGCCCTGCTGTTATTGCCCACCCCATCTACATGTGAGACATGCAGGAATGGCAAACTGGGTCCTACAGGATGCTGCCTTGTACGACCCGTCAAGCTACTACAGAGCTGACCTTGTTATAGGCTGAGCTGGTGCTAAGCTACCACAGAGCTTACCTTGCTATAGGCTGAGCTGAGGCTAAGCTACGACAGAGCTGACCTTGTTATAGGCTGAGCTGGGGCTAAGCTACTACAGAGCTGACCTTGTTATAGGCTGAGCTGAGGCTAAGCTACTACAGAGCTGACCTTGTTATCGGCTGAGCTGGGGCTAACCTACTACAGACCTGACCTTGCTGTAAGCTGAGCTGGGGCTAAGCTACTACAGACCTGACCTTGCTGTAAGCTGAGCTGGGGCTAAGCTACTACAGAGCTGATCTTGTTATAGGCTGAGCTGGGGCTAAGCTACTACAGAGCTGATCTTGTTATAGGCAGAGCTTGGGCTAAGCTACTACAGAGCTGACCTTGTTATAGGCAGAGCTTGGGCTAAGCTACTACAGAGCTGACCTTGCTGTAAGCTGAGCTGGGGCTAAGCTACTACAGACCTGACCTTGCTGTAAGCTGAGCTGGGGCTAAGCTACTACAGAGCTGATCTTGTTATAGGCTGAGCTGGGGCTAAGCTACTACAGAGCTGATCTTGTTATAGGCAGAGCTTGGGCTAAGCTACTACAGAGCTGACCTTGTTATAGGCAGAGCTTGGGCTAAGCTACTACAGAGCTGACCTTGTTATAGGCAGAGCTTGGGCTAAGCTACTACAGAGCTGACCTTGCTATAGGCTGAGCTGGGGCTAAGATACTACAGACCTGACCTTGCTATAGGCTGAGCTGGGGCTAAGCTACTACAGACCTGACCTTGCTATAGGCTGAGCTGGGGCTAAGCTACTACAGACCTGACCTTGCTATAGGCTGAGCTGGGGCTAAGTGCTAGCAACCTCTGGACCTGAAGATCCCTTCACGAAGACACATTCACACACGCTCCTTTTTTGCATTTTGTAATAATAGTCAGAGAACGATTAGGGGCCAGTGTGTAGGAGCCATTTCGGCCTGTTTATGTGTTGTGTATGTGTTTTCTTTCGGGTTCATTTGACTTGTTTTGTACACTAGAGGGCACTATATGTTGGGGTCATGGGTCACTGGTCAAGTGTGTGTTTTTGTAAGTAGCACAGGTGACCAGGAAGGGTTATCACAGGTGAGAGGAGAGCACATCCAGTTGTTACCGTATCACAGATACAGCTTATAGAATGCATCTCTTTGCACCTTTTCTATAGGAATATGTGTTTTGGAGTTATTTCTATTTTTTATGTGAATAGGATAAATGGGAACTTCACCCAAAAAGAGTGATGTTTGGAAAGCTGATTTTCGTGGACCTGTTATGGACAGCTCTCTCCTGTGCCAGTGGCTTTTCATAGGGAATCGCCACCACAGTTACAATTACTATGGAAGCCTATGGAATGGGGTGAGAACCATGAGCCATGAGGTTTTGTGTTGAATTTAATATACACAGAGGAGGATGGAAAATACCTGTCCTCCGGCTACACCATGGTGCTACCCTACAGAGTGCTGCTGAGGCTACTGTAGACCGCCATTGCAAAACAGTGTGTTATAATAATTTATTTGGCGACTTTAACATATTTAGTATAGTTTTATCTAAAAAGTATAATGTTTCACTGTTTTTATTTGTAAGCAATTCACTGTGTAGAATGGTCCACCACTTCCTCCGCCGAGGAGCCTCCACACACATACACACACACACTTATTTTCTTGCTTCCATTGTTCTATTATCTCTCCCACTAACCCTCTTACCCCCTCTATCACCCTCCTTCACCCTGTTTTTCTTCTTTCTAAAATAACAACCTTCCTAGAACAGTATAATTGAACATCCTGTTGCTCTCTCTTTTCTCTTCCTGATGCTCCACTGTGTGATTGTGTACCCTGCTGGGCTGAGTGGCAGCGTACATGTTTGTGTGTATGTCTGATAATACAAGTGTGTGTGTGTGCATGTGTGTTGGCGTACATTCGTATGTGTGTGGCCCCTTACACTGTGGCTCAGAGCAGAGCAGCAGAGGCATTGAGTGCAGCAGGCCCTTTTAATAAAGGCATTAATAATGGTATTATTAGGCTAAATGGATGGGATGTAATTAATACTGTTCAGAAATGAGGGGATGAGGGGAAAGAGGGGATAAAAATACACCTTCTATTTTTACCAGCCAGAATTCTAATCCAGGAGGAGAAATGACGTATCGTACCAGACCCAGACTCCCTGGCCTGATCTCCTCTCTACCTCCTCCCCTAACCCCCTGGCCTGATCTCCTATTTACCTCCTCCCCTAACCCTGTGGCCTGATCTCCTCTCTACCTCCTCCCCTAAACCCCTGGCCTGATCTCCTCTCTACCTCCTCCCCTAACCCTGTGGCTTGATCTCCCCTGACCCCCTGGCCTGATCTCCTCTCTACCTTCTCCCTTAACCCCCTGGCCGGATCTCCTCTCTAACTCCTCCCTTAATCCCCTGGCCTGTTCTCCTCCCCTAACCCCCTGGCCTGATCTCCTCTCTACCTCCTCCCCTAACCCCCTGGCCTGATCTCCTCTCTACCTCCTCCCCTGACATCCTGGCCTGATCTCCTCTCTACCTCCTCCCCTAACCATGTGGCTTGGTCTCCTCCCCCAACCCCATGGCCTGATCTCCTCTCTACCTCCTCCCCTAAACCCCTGGCCGGATCTCCTCTCTACCTCCTCCCCCAACCCCATGGCCTGATCTCCTTTCTACCTTCTCCCTTAACCCCCTGGCCGGATCTCCTCTCTAACTCCTCCCTTAACCCCCTGGCCTGTTCTCCTCCCCTAACCCCATGGTCTGCTAACCGGGCTGGCGATAGAGCATCACCTTCTTCTCCTTCTCCCTTCTCTCTCTACCTCCTCCCCCCTTATTCCTCTACATCCCTTTCTCTCTCTCCACCTCTCAGATCTGTGTCCCATTATCTCTTCCACCTATTCTTTTTACCCCCATATATTTTCCCTCATCCCTTCTCTACCCCCTCTAACTATCCCTCTTCTCTCTACCCAATCTATTTCTCCACCTACTCCCCCTTTCCCCATTATGAACCTCCTCACCCCTCTCATCTCCCTCCCTCTCTAACCCATATACAACTCTATTCACTTGTCACATGCATTCACACTTGCATTCTCTCATCCTGTGTTCTTTTTGACTGATAACAGCTCACATATACATGAACACTATTCAGCCCTCGAATATTGCTCCCATTTCCAAATCTCTGCCTCCTCTCCCCTTTTCACCTTCTCCTGCTCATGTTCTTTCTCTCTCTCTCTGTCACTCGCTCACTCGTTCTTTCTTCCTCACTCTCTTTTCACTTAATCTCCTAGCCTAGATTGGCATGTCCGGACAAAAAGAGACCTGAACCGGGTCATCTCTCTGCCGGGTGCCTTAACTGTGTGTGTGTGTGTGTGTGTGTGTGTGTCAGCCATTCATACAGTAAATACAGAGATGGATTCAGGAGCCTGTATTCTGTGGATTACAGCGTTGTACAGAACAGGGGGATCAGTTCCTGCTCGCTGTTCAGATGAGGTATTAGCCACAGAACTACTCAATCGCCTTACATGTTTGACTTAAGAAAGTGGCTCTGTACAATAGGATTTAATGGTCTCTCCCTTTGTGTTTGTTCTCTCTTTTCATTTCACACACACACACACACACACACACACACACACACACACACACACACACACACACACACACACACACACACACACACACACACACACACACACACACACACGCACACACACACACACACACACACACACACACACTCACACACACACACACACACACACACACACACACTAGTGCATACATACATACATACATACACACAGAGTGGCAACATATTACATTTGTTCTTGTTGGAAAGGGCACACCCTGGGTCAGTGCGATCTGGGTGAACACGGTGTTTGTAGTCATTTAAATGCATTAAACATTCACGATGCACTATTCAAATGATTGAATTGTTGGTCTCTGCTCAGCGCATTGGTCCCCCCGAATCACAGGTCCTAATTGAAAACAGCCTGGATTCAGAAATGATTATCCCTCTCTGTGTCTCTCTCCCTCTGTCTCTCTTCAGCTCCCTCCCAGAGAGAGAGAGAGAGAGAGAGAGAGAGAGAGAGAGAGAGAGAGAGAGAGAGAGAGATCATGGGAACAGAGACTGATCTGCATATTTTTAATGGGCAGAGTCTGCCTATACATACATATTTGGCTGGCGATGTGCCAGGACACCGACTCGTGTTTTTTTTTGAGAGAAGGCTGAAGAGAGTTCAGTGAACAGCAGAGCTAATGCTAGCTGGCTAACAACAGGTTGAATGTGTAAACGACTGTTTACCAACATTAGTATACGTTTGTCAAGTTGACTGCACCTCAGGTTAGCCTGTCAACCCATTAGTAAGGGTTAGCTGTAGGCTAGGCCAGGGTACATCAGGCTACAGCTGGAATGCTAATCCATGTGTGTGTTTTGAGTGGCAGCAGACCCCAGTGTGTTGGCCAGTGTCATGGCAGCATGTAGGCACCTACCACCCCATTCTCTCCCCAGACCTCACCACACTGGCTCTGATTGAGAGGTGGGAAATTGAGGTGAAAAAGAGAGCACAGAGCAGCAATATTTTTTGCTTGTGTGTGTGCTCTGCGCTGTGTTCAATTCCACATGGAGTTGGAGAAATTGGGGAGAGAAAGGGAGGGGGGGAGGGAGAGAGACAGAGAAGAAGCGAGGGAGTTTAAAATTTGCAGTGAACAACTGTAGCCACTTGACTGACAGCAGCAGCATGGATTTACTGAGCCAATCTCATCCACCTTGTAGAAGGTCATGACCCCTTCCTTCTTTTATTAATCCACGCTGGCTTTCGTGTAGCCGCTCTATCTAGGGGAGAGTGTATATGAGTGCGTATTTCGTTTTTTATATATAGACAGACACACACACACACTGCATGCCTCTACTTAGGAAATATACTGACAGACAGGCTAGCTTCCCTCTACTGTTGCTCAATTTTGTTAGCAATTAGCTGCTTTGTTGTGGTCAGTCAAGGTGCGCGTACTCCAATGAATACAACGCAAAACAGGCAGAGATGAGCTAATTGTTCATGAACTTGCCCGTCTTGCTCAGATTGCTGCCCCGATCAGTACATGGTGTAATTTGGACAGTTGGTCCCATGCTTCATCAGGGAAGAGTCGGTAGGAGACTGAAGAGAGTCAGCATTTGTCTCTGGTGAACAGCTGGTCTAAGTGGTGTAATGGTGAGTACGTTTATAATCTGGAATCCAATTATAGAGATGTGATTTCCACCTGAGTGTGGGGTCACCTCCAAACACCCAGTTGGATACACTCCACACCTGACAGAATCTTTACTGCGCAAGGAATGTTCTTCTGAGCAGTAGAAAGTAGCTCATTGGGATGAATAATGTTGCAGTGCAGTATGAGTTGTCGGCCATTGTTGCAGCATTATAAATAGCACAGTTTAGTAGTGTCACCATTAGGGTTATTGGTGCAGGTCATGTTGAATACAACAGCTGAGGTTAAACAGCGTGACATAGTGAATGGTGCACCATAGTGTTCCTAATACAGATACAGATTTCTGGCATAATAAATGGTACATCAGTCTGGTTTCAAGGTCATTGTTGATCAAATCAAATGTTATTTGTCACATGCGCCAAATACAACTGGTGTAGGTAGACCTTACAGTGAAATTCTTACTTACAAGCCCATAACCAACAATGCAGTTTTAAGATACTTTTATTTTTTTTTAAATTAACAAATAAATAAAGAACAGCAGTAAAATAACAATAGCGAGGCTATATACAGGGGGTACCGGTACAGAGTTAGTGTGCGGGGGCACCGGTTAGTCGAGGTAGAGATAAAGTGACTATGCATAGATAATAACAGAGAGCAGCAGCAGTGTAAAAGAGAGAGAGAGGGGGGGGGGGCGCAACACAAATAGAAGCCTCTTGGACCTAGACTTGGCGCTCCAGTAAAGTAGTTCCAGCCTAGCTCAGTGGGAAGGGTTGGATCAGAGGGGGTTTGTCCTTTCCAGCTGTGTCGTCTGATTGGCTGGCCACAGAGGTCAGCGGTCATCATCTGTACTGGCTGGGAGACAAAGTAGTTCGTTAGTGTTCAATTAGCTAGCCTGGTGGGTTAAACAGACACACACAGCACACCCACCATCTGGAGAGAAGAGAGGGAGGGGGAGGAAGAGGAGAGAGAGGGAAGCAACACCATTTGGGGAGAGAAATGGTGTGAGAGTAGGGTGAGGTGTTTGATATAGGGAGAGACATCGTCGACTATCAGAAGCCGTAGAAGACTGTGGGGGTGTGTGTTGTGTGAGTGGGTGTAGCCTCTAAGCTATGCTGTTGTTCTTCTCGTCTGTAGCTGGAGCTTGACAGTGGTTCAGCCAGAGCAGTGGGACCTGTTACCAGGAGCGTCTTCTAGCAGCTGCAGTCACTCCCTCTAAATAAAACACAGGCCTTTCTTATCAGCCTGCTCTCCTCAAAGACACAAACTGAGAGAAAATCAGAAAGAATCTCCTATTTTGTCTTTGATTCACCAGCAGAATTCGGAATATTCCGGGCCTGTCTTCAGACCACGTCTGTTTCCCAGAGCCATAGTGTTCCCAGCGCTCCCTCTCAGCGTTCCCAGTCCCATAAAGAGATAAACATGACCTCGGATCATTAGCTACATCTCTTGGCAATAATAATAATTATTATTTTTTAAATGTAACCTTTATTTAACTAGGCGAGTCAGTTAAGAACAAATTATTGTTTACAACAGCCTACCGGGGAACAGGGGCAGAACAACAGATTTGTTTACCTTGTCAGCTCGGTGATTCGATCCAGCAACCTTTTGGTCACTGGCTCAACACTCTAACCACTAAGTTACCCACCTCCCCAATGCCCTGCTCTCCTCCTCTGCTTTTATTCACTCCCTCGCTCTCTCTGTTTCTCTCTCTGCTTCTCTCTCTGCTTCTCTCGCTGCTTCTCTCTCTGTTTCTCTCTCTGCTTCTCTCTCTGCTTCTCTCTCTGCATCTCTCTCTGTTTCTCTCTCTGTTTCTCTCTGTTTCTCTCTCTGTTTCCCTCTCTGCTTCTCTCTCGGTTTCTCTCTCTGTTTCTCTCTCCATCTCACTACCCCTCAATTTGAGCAGATGTAATTTAATTAGCTGGCATCATCCCTCCATAAGCCCCCACCCACACACACCTAAATTGCACGCACGCAACACACACGCACCTTCCAGCCCATTTCCACTAATATCCTCCCACCCTAGGGGGGAGTCCAGGTGATGGAGTCACGCCATTCGACTTTATTACAGTTTCACAAGAGGCACTGATGCGTGTGAGTGCGTGTGTGTAGTGTGTGTGTGCATGACATCACTCCAACATGGTCCTCTCTCACTTTAACTTTTTTTTTTAACCACGATAGTCATTGAGAACACCTAGTCTTTCACTACAACAACCCGGTGAAGTGAACGCTCTGGAAGCCACTACAACAACACAACATCTCGTCTCCTCTCGCTCATTCATCAGATAGCCTCTGCGGTCACGGTCCACACTGCCATTGGTTTCAGGCGATGGTTTTAGATGACCGTCAACATGAGTGGTGGAGTGGTTTAAGTGACTGATGTTAGTATGGTGGTGTTTTTCATCCACACACAGAGCTGACCCTGAGGGATGGGCTGAGATGGATCTGTAGGTGTGTGTTGGGGCTTTTATGAGGTATAACGGGGGTTGTGTTGTTTGTGTGTGCGTGTGTGTGTGAACGGGTGTAAATGTGCGGCTGTGTGCGTGTTTCTGGGTTTGTATGTGCGTGTATGCGTGTGTACGTATGGGTGTGTGTGTGCGTGCGGGTGTATGTGTGAACGTGCAGATGGGATACTGTACGTGTGTTTCTGTGTTTGTGTGCGTGTGTATCTATGGGTTTCTGTGTGTTCAATCCCACAGTTTAACCCCAGTGAAACTCCAGAGGGGCATGGTGTCATGGCTGTTGTTTACAGCTTTCACAGGAGATGGAGTGTTATTCCCATTTAATAAGGAACACAATCATTCAACACACGTTACTGACCATCGGAAATTGTCATAGGACCAATACATGTTGACATGCAATTACCTTCAATACAATTAAGAAAATGACCCACACTGCTACCAAACAACTTACCCTGAAGTTCTCCCCAACTTCCCCAGCCTCCAATATAGACACTTGTTATTGCCCAATGGCTATGAAGTGACACACAGGGATGAGGAGAGAGATAATAACTTTAGTGTAATCATTGCTGTCCCCCTGCCCCCCAGGGCCCTGTGCTAATCGGGACCTTTGTTGCTTCTGCCCTAGGGGAGACAGGCTCATTATTTCTGCTGTGTGTGTAAGAGCGTGTGTGTAAGAGTGTGTGTGTTTTTGGGTACGCTGTTTCCCCGTGCTGTTCTGTGTGTGTGTGCGTAATTACAGAATGATACCACCAACAATGTCCTCTGTGTCTTACACACCTCGTTTAGGCCTTACCGTTCAGCAGCAGTTGTAATGGATGGCTCTGTGTCTTACACACCTAGTTTAGGCCTTACCGTTCAGCAGCAGTTGTAATGGATGGCTCTGTGTCTTACACACCTAGTTTAGGCCTCTCCGTTCAACAGCAGTTGTAAGGGATGGCTCTGTGTCTTACACACCTAGTTTAGGCCTCACCGTTCAGCAGCAGTTGTAATGGATGGCTCTGTGTCTTACACACCTCGTTTAGGCCTTACCGTTCAGCAGCAGTTGTAATGGATGGCTCTGTGTCTTACACACCTAGTTTAGGCCTCACCGTTCAGCAGCAGTTGTAATGGATGGCTCTGTGTCTTACACACCTTGTTTAGGCCTCACCGTTCAGCAGCAGTTGTAATGGATGGCTCTGTGTCTTACACACCTAGTTTAGGCCTCACCGTTCAGCAGCAGTTGTAATGGATGGCTCTGTGTCTTACACACCTTGTTTAGGCCTCACCGTTCAGCAGCAGTTGTAATGGATGGCTCTGTGTCTTACACACCTCGTTTAGGCCTCACCGTTCAGCAGCAGTTGTAATGGATGGCTCTGTGTCTTACACACCTAGTTTAGGCCTCACCGTTCAGCAGCAGTTGTAATGGATGGCTCTGTGTCTTACACACCTAGTTTAGGCCTCACCGTTCAGCAGCAGTTGTAATGGATGGCTCTGTGTCTTATACACCTCGTTTAGGCCTTACCGTTCAGCAGCAGTTGTAATGGATGGCTCTGTGTCTTACACACCTAGTTTAGGCCTCTCCGTTCAACAGCAGTTATAAGGGATGGCTCTGTGTCTTACACACCTAGTTTAGGCCTCACCGTTCAGCAGCAGTTGTAATGGATGGCTCTGTGTCTTACACACCTCGTTTAGGCCTTACCGTTCAGCAGCAGTTGTAATGGATGGCTCTGTGTCTTACACACCTCGTTTAGGCCTCACCGTTCAGCAGCAGTTGTAATGGATGGCTCTGTGTCTTACACACCTAGTTTAGGCCTCACCGTTCAGCAGCAGTTGTAATGGATGGCTCTGTGTCTTACACACCTCGTTTAGGCCTTACTGTTCAGCAGCAGTTGTAATGGATGGCTCTGTGTCTTACACACCTCGTTTAGGCCTTAACGTTCAGCAGCAAATGTAATGGATGGCTCTGTGTCTTACACACCTCGTTTAGGCCTTACCGTTCAGCAGCAGTTGTAATGGATGGCTCTGTGTCTTACACACCTAGTTTAGGCCTTACCGTTCAGCAGCAGTTGTAATGGATGGCTCTGTGTCTTACACACCTAGTTTAGGCCTTACCGTTCAGCAGCAGTTGTAATGGATGGCTCTGTGTCTTACACACCTCATTTAGGCCTTACCGTTCAGCAGCAGTTGTAATGGATGGCTCTGTGTCTTACACACCTCGTTTAGGCCTTACCGTTCAGCAGCAGTTGTAATGGATGGCTCTGTGTCTTACACACCTCGTTTAGGCCTTACTGTTCAGCAGCAGTTGTAATGGATGGCTCTGTGTCTTACACACCTCGTTTAGGCCTTAACGTTCAGCAGCGGTTGTAATGGATGGCTCTGTGTCTTACACACCTCGTTTAGGCCTTACCGTTCAGCAGCAGTTGTAATGGATGTCTCTGTGTCTTACACACCTCGTTTAGGCCTTAACGTCCCTCCCTCCCTCCTTCCCTACCTCCCTCCCTACCTCCCTCTCCTTTTTATAGCCCTCTCCTCAGACCTTCAGTCCCTATCTCTTCCAATCCACCTTTTATTTATTTATTTATTTCACCTTTATTTAACCAGGTAGGCAAGTTGAGAACAAGTTCTCATCTACAATTGCGACCTGGCCAAGATAAAGCAAAGCAGTTCAACACATACAACGACACAGAGTTACACATGGAGTAAAACAAACATACAGTCAATAATACAGTATAAACAAGTCTATATACGATGTGAGCAAATGAGGTGAGATAAGGGAGGTAAAGGCAAAAAGGCCATGGTGGCAAAGTAGATACAATATAGCAAGTAAAACACTGGAATGGTAGATTTGCAATGGGAGAATGTGCAAAGTAGAAATAAAAATAATGGGGGTGCAAAGGAGCAAAATAAATGAATAAATTAAATACAGTAGGGAAAGAGGCAGTTGATTGGGCTAAATTATAGGTGGGCTATGTACAGGTGCAGTAATCTGTGAGCTGCTCTGACAGTTGGTGCTTAAAGCTAGTGAGGGAGATAAGTGTTTCCAGTTTCAGAGATTTTTGTAGTTTGTTCCAGTCATTGGCAGCAGAGAACTGGAAGGAGAGGCAGCCAAAGAAAGAATTGGTTTTGGGGGTGACTAGAGAGATATACCTGCTGGAGCGTGTGCTACAGGTGGGAGATGCAATGGTGACCAGCGAGCTGAGATAAGGGGGGACTTTACCTAGCAGGGTCTTGTAGATGACATGGAGCCAGTGGGTTTGGCGACGAGTATGAAGCGAGGGCCAGCCAACGAGAGCGTACAGGTCGCAATGGTGGGTAGTATATGGGGCTTTGGTGACAAAACGGATTGCACTGTGATAGACTGCATCCAATTTGTTGAGTAGGGTATTGGAGGCTATTTTGTAAATGACATCGCCAAAGTCGAGGATTGGTAGGATGGTCAGTTTTACAAGGGTATGTTTGGCAGCATGAGTGAAGGATGCTTTGTTGCGAAATAGGAAGCCAATTCTAGATTTAACTTTGGATTGGAGATTTTTTTATTTTTTTTTATTTATTTCACCTTTATTTAACCAGGTAGGCTAATTGAGAACAAGTTCTCATTTGCAACTGCGACCTGGCCAAGATAAGGCATAGCAGTGTGAACAGACAACACAGAGTTACACATGGAGTAAACAATTAACAAGTCAATAACACAGTAGAAAAAAGGGGAGTCTATATATACATTGTGTGCAAAAGGCATGAGAAGGTAGGCAAATAATTACAATTATGCAGATTAACACTGGAGTGATAAATGATCAGATGGTTATGTACAGGTAGAGATATTGGTGTGCAAAAGAGCTGAAAAATAAATAAATAAAAACAGTATGGGGATGAGGTAGGTGAAAATGGGTGGGCTATTTACCAATAGACTATGTACAGCTGCAGCGATCGGTTAGCTGCTCAGATAGCAGATGTTTGAAGTTGGTGAGGGAGATAAAAGTCTCCAACTTCAGCGATTTTTGCAATTCGTTCCAGTCACAGGCAGCAGAGAACTGGAACGAAAGGCGGCCAAATGAGGTGTTGGCTTTAGGGATGATCAGTGAGATACACCTGCTGGAGCGCGTGCTACGGATGGGTGTTGCCATCGTAACCAGTGAACTGAGATAAGGCGGAGCTTTACCTAGCGTGGACTTGTAGATGACCTGGAGCCAGTGGGTCTGGCGACGAATATGTAGCGAGGGCCAGCCGACTAGAGCATACAAGTCGCAGTGGTGGGTGGTATAAGGTGCTTTAGTGACAAAACGGATGGCACTGTGATAAACTGCATCCAGTTTGCTGAGTAGAGTGTTGGAAGCAATTTTGTAGATGACATCGCCGAAGTCGAGGATCGGTAGGATAGTCAGTTTTACTAGGGTAAGTTTGGCGGCGTGAGTGAAGGAGGCTTTGTTGCGGAATAGAAAGCCGACTCTTGATTTGATTTTCGATTGGAGATGTTTGATATGGGTCTGGAAGGAGAGTTTAGAGTCTAGCCAGACACCTAGGTACTTATAGATGTCCACATATTCAAGGTCGGAACCATCCAGGGTGGTGATGCTGGTCAGGCGTGCGGGTGCAGGCAGCGAACGGTTGAAAAGCATGCAATTGGTTTTACTAGCGTTTAAGAGCAGTTGGAGGCCACGGAAGGAGTGCTGTATGGCATTGAAGCTCGTTTGGAGGTTAGATAGCACAGTGTCCAAGGACGGGCCGGAAGTATATAGAATGGTGTCGTCTGCGTAGAGGTGGATCAGGGAATCGCCCGCAGCATGAGAAACATCATTGATATATACAGAGAAAAGAGTCGGCCCGAGAATTGAACCCTGTGGCACCCCCATAGAGACTGCCAGAGGACCGGACAGCATGCCCTCCGATTTGACACACTGAACTCTGTCTGCAAAGTAATTGGTGAACCAGGCAAGGCAGTCATCCGAAAAACCGAGGCTACTGAGTCTGCCGATAAGAATACGGTGATTGACAGAGTCGAAAGCCTTGGCAAGGTCTATGAAGACGGCTGCACAGTACTGTCTTTTATCGATGGCGGTTATGATATCGTTTAGTACCTTGAGCGTGGCTGAGGTACACCCGTGACCGGCTCGGAAACCAGATTGCACAGCGGAGAAGGTACGGTGGGATTCAAGATGGTCAGTGACCTGTTTGTTGACTTGGCTTTCGAAGACCTTAGATAGGCAGGGCAGGATGGTCCAGGGTCCAGGGTGTCGCCCCCTTTGAAGAGGGGGATGACTGCGGCAGCTTTCCAATCCTTGGGGATCTCAGACGATATGAAAGAGAGGTTGAACAGGCTGGTAATAGGGGTTGCGACAATGGCGGCGGATAGTTTCAGGAATAGAGGGTCCAGATTGTCAAGCCCAGCTGATTTGTACGGGTCCAGGTTTTGCAGCTCTTTCAGAACATCTGCTATCTGGATTTGGGTAAAGGAGAACCTGGAGAGGCTTGGGCGAGTAGCTGCGGGGGGGGGGGGGGGGGGGAGCTGTTGGCCGAGGTTGGAGTAGCCAGGCGGAAGGCATGGCCAGCCGTTGAGAAATGCTTGTTGAAGTTTTCGATAATCATGGATTTATCGGTGGTGACCGTGTTACCTAGCCTCAGTGCAGTGGGCAGCTGGGAGGAGGTGCTCTTGTTCTCCATGGACTTCACAGTGTCCCAGAACTTTTTGGAGTTGGAGCTACAGGATGCAAACTTCTGCCTGAAGTAGTTGGCTTTAGCTTTCCTGACTGACTGTGTGTATTGGTTCCTGACTTCCCTGAACAGTTGCATATCGCGGGGACTATTCGATGTTAGTGCAGTCCGCCACAGGATGTTTTTGTGCTGGTCGAGGGCAGTCAGGTCTGGAGTGAACCAGGGGCTATATCTGTTCTTAGTTCTGCATTTTTTGAACGGAGCATGCTTATCTAAAATGGTGAGGAAGTTACTTTTAAAGAAAGACCAGGCATCCTCAACTGACGGGATGAGGTCAATGTCCTTCCAGGATACCCGGGCCAGGTCGATTAGAAAGGCCTGCTCACAGAAGTGTTTTAGGGAGCGTTTGACAGTGATGAGGGGTGGTCGTTTGACTGCGGCTCCGTAGCGGATACAGGCAATGAGGCAGTGATCGCTGAGATCCTGGTTGTAGACAGTGGAGGTGTATTTGGTGGGCCAGTTGGTCAGGATGACGTCAATGAGGGTGCCCTTGTTTACAGAGTTAGGGTTGTACCTGGTGGGTTCCTTGATGGTTTGAGTGAGATTGAGGGCATCTAGCTTAGATTGTAGGACTGCCGGGGTGTTAAGCATATCCCAGTTTAGGTCACCTAACAGAACAAACTCTGAAGCTAGATGGGGGGCGATCAATTCACAAATGGTGTCCAGGGCACAGCTGGGAGCTGAGGGGGGTCGGTAGCAGGCGGCAACAGTGAGAGACTTATTTCTGGAGAGAGTAATTTTCAAAATTAGTAGTTCGAACTGTTTGGGTATGGACCTGGAAAGTATGACATTACTTTGCAGGCTATCTCTGCAGTAGACTGCAACTCCTCCCCCTTTGGCAGTTCTATCTTGACGGAAGATGTTATAGTTGGGTATGGAAATCTCAGAATTTTTGGTGGCCTTCCTGAGCCAGGATTCAGACACGGCAAGGACATCAGGGTTAGCAGAGTGTGCTAGAGCAGTGAGTAAGACACACTTAGGGAGGAGGCTTCTGATGTTGACATGCATGAAACCAAGGCTTTTTCGATCACAGAAGTCAACAAATGAGGGTGCCTGGGGACATGCAGGGCCTGGGTTTACCTCCACATCACCCGCGGAACAGAGAAGGAGTAGTATGAGGGTGCGGCTGAAGGCTATCAAAACTGGTCGCCTAGGTCGTTGGGGACAGAGAATAAGAGGAGCAGGTTTCTGGGCATGGTAGAATATATTCAGGGCATAATGCGCAAACAGGGGTATGGTGGGGTGCGGGTACAGCGGAGGTAAGCCCAGGCACTGGGTGATGATGAGAGAGGTTGTATCTCTGGACATGCTGGTTGTAATGGGTGAGGTCACCGCATGTGTGGGGGGTGGGACAAAGGAGGTATCAGGGGTATAAAGAGTGGAACTAGGGGCTCCATTGTAAACTAAAACAATGATAACTAACCTGCACAACAGTATACAAGGCATATTGACATTTGAGAGAGACATACAGCGAGGCATACAGTAATCACAGGTGTTGAATTGGGAGAGCTAGCTAAAACAGTAGGTGAGACAACAACAGCTAATCAGCTAGCACAACAACAGCAGGTAGAATGGCGATTGATTAGGCAGAGAGGGTCGGATTAACTACACACAGAGCCTAAGTGCGGCTGGGGCCGACAGATAAAACATAAACAAGCAGAATGGATTACCGTGATTAATGGACAGTCCAGCATGCATATGTTTGATATGGGTCTGGAAGGAGAGTTTACAGTCTAACCAGACACCTAAGTATTTGTAGTTGTCCACGTATTCTAAGTCAGAGCCGTCCAGAGTAGTAATGTTGGACAGGCGGGTAGGTACAGGTAGCGATCGGTTGAAGAGCATGCATTTAGTTTTACTTGTATTTAAGAGCAATTGGAGGCCACGGAAGGAGAGTTGTATGGCATTGAAGCTTGCCTGGAGGGTTGTTAACACAGTGTCCAAAGAAGGGCCAGAAGTATACAGAATGGTGTCGTCTGCGTAGAGGTGGATCAGAGACTCAACAGCAGCAAGAGCGACCTCATTGATGTATACAGAGAAGAGAGTCGGTCCAAGAATTGAACCCTGTGGCTCCCCCATAGAGACTGCCAGAGGTCCGGACAGCAGACCCTTCGATTTGACACACTGAACTCTATCAGAGAAGTAGTTGGTGAACCAGGCGAGGCAATCATTTGAGAAACCAAGGCTGTCGAGTCTGCCGATGAGGATGTGGTGATTGACAGAGTCGAAAGCCTTGGCCAGATCAATGAATACGGCTGCACAGTAATGTTTCTTATCGATGGCGGTTAAGATATCATTTAGGACCTTGAGCGTGGCTGAGGTGCACCCATGACCAGCTCTGAAACCAGATTGCATAGCAGAGAAGGTATGGTGAGATTCAAAATGGTCGGTAATCTGTTTGTTGACTTGGTTTTCGAAGACCTTAGAAAGGCATGGTAGGATAGATATAGGTCTGTAGCAGTTTGGGTCAAGAGTGTCACCCCCTTTGAAGAGGGGGATGACCACAGCTGCTTTCCAATCTTTGGGAATCTCAGATGACACGAAAGAGAGGTTGAACAGGCTAGTAATAGGGGTGGCAACAATTTTGGCAGATAATTTTAGAAAGAAAGGGTCCAGATTGTCTAGCCCGGCTGATTTGTAGGGGTCCAAATTTTGCAGCTCATTCAGAACATCAGCTGAGCAGATTTGGGAGAAGGAGAAATGGGGAAGGCTTGGGCGAGTTGTTGTGGGGGGTGCAGTGCTGTTGACCGGGGTAGGAGTAGCCAGGTGGAAAGCATGGCCAGCCGTAGAAAAATGCTTATTGAAATTCTCAATTATGGTGGATTTATCAGTGGTGACAGTGTTTCCTATCTTCAGTGCAGTGGGCAGCTGGGAGGAGGGGTTCTTATTCTCCATGGACTTTACAGTGTCCCAGAACTTTTTTGAGTTAGTGTTGCAGGAAGCAAATTTCTGCTTGAAAAAGCTAGCCTTGGCTTTTCTAACTGCCTGTGTATAATGGTTTCTAGCTTCCCTGAACAGCTGCATATCACGGGGGCTGTTCAATGCTAATGCAGAACGCCATAGGATGTTTTTTTGTTGGTTAAGGGCAGTCAGGTCTGGGGAGAACCAAGGGCTATATCTATTCCTGGTTCTAAATTTCTTGAATGGGGCATGTTTATTTAAGATGGTTAGGAAGGCATTTTTTTTAAATATCCAGGCATCCTCTACTGATGAGATCAATATCCTTCCAGGATACCCCGGCCAGGTCGATTAGAAAGGCCTGCTCGCTGAAGTGTTTCAGGGAGCATTTTACAGTGATGAGTGGAGGTCGTTTGACCGCTGACCCATTATGGATGCAGGCAATGAGGCAGTGATCGCTGAGATCTTGGTTGAAAACAGCAGAGGTGTATTTAGAGGGCAAGTTGGTTAGGATGATATCTATGAGGGTGCCCGTGTTTAAGGCTTTGGGGAGGTACCTGGTAGGTTCATTGATAATTCGTGTGAGGTTGAGGGCATCAAGTTTAGATTGTAGGATGGCTGGGGTGTTAAACATGTTCCAGTTTAGGTCGCCTAGCAGCACAAGCTCTGAAGATAGATGGGGGGCAATCAGTTCACATATGGTGTCCAGAGCACAGCTGGGGGCAGAGGGTGGTCTATAGCAGGCGGCAACGGTGAGAGACTTGTTTTTAGAGAAGTGGATTTTTAAAAGTAGAAGTTCAAATTGTTTGGGTACAGACCTGGATAGTAGGACAGAACTCTGCAGGCTATCTTTGTAGTAGATTGCAACACCGCCCCCTTTGGCAGTTCTATCTTGTCTGAAAATGTTGTAGTTTGGAATTAAAATGTCTGAATTTTTGGTGGTCTTCCTAAGCCAGGATTCAGACACAGCTAGAACATCCGGGTTGGCAGAGTGTGCTAAAGCAGTGAATAGAACAAACTTAGGGAAGAGGCTTCTAATGTTAACATGCATGAAACCAAGGCTATTACGGTTGCAGAAGTCGTCAAAAGAGAGCGCCTGGGGTATAGGAGTGGAGCTAGGGACTGCAGGGCCTGGATTCACCTCTACATCTCCAGATGAACAGAGTAGGAGTAGAATAAGGGTGCGGCTAAAAGCAATAAGAATTGGTCGTTTAGAACGTCTGGAACAGAGAGTAAAAGGAGGTTTCTGGGGGCGATAAAATAGCATCAAGGTATAATGTACAGACAAAGGTAAGGTAGGATGTGAATACAGTGGAGGTAAACCTAGGTATTGAGTGATGAAGAGAGAGATATTGTCTCTAGAAACATCATTGAAACCAGGAGATGCCATTGCATGTGTGGGTGGTGGAACTAATAGGTTGGATAAGGTATAATGAGCAGGACTAGAGGCTCTACAGTGAAATAAGCCAATAAACACTAACCAGAACAGCAATGGACAAGGCATATTGACATGAAGGAGAGGCATGCTCAGTCGAGTGATCAAAAGGGTCCAGTGAGTGGAGAGGTTGGTTGGGGGTCACGGCGATTTAGACAGCTAAATCGGTAGCAAGCTAGCATAGGAGCAAGCTAGCATAAGATGGAGGTCTGTTATTAGCCAACTCTTGCGTTCCGTCAGTAGATTAGTGGGTTTCCGTGTGGTAGAGGGGATGAATCCAAATCACACAACAACAACAAAAATAAAAACAATAGATATAGTTATAGAGGCCCAACAAGAAAAATAAATAAATAAATAAAAATTTTAAAAAAATTGTCCGATTGTCTATTCAGATAGCAGCCGATAAGATAGCCAACGGCTAGCAGGCCGCAGATGGGCGCCCAGGCAACGTTGCGCCGGAGGAGCCAGCCGGACAGTTCCCTCGAGTAGACAACGTCGGCAGTCTAGCCGTGAAGGCCCGGTGGGGCTCCGCGTACGCAGCAAAACGGGTCCGGATAGGTGACTGCAGCCCAGGAGTGATTGATGGAACTCTTCAGCTGGCTAGCTCCGGAACAATTGATGTTAGCTCCGGAATCGACGAAAGCCGATAGTCACACAGATAGCAGCTAGCTAGCTGTGAGATCCAGGCATGGACGGCCAGAGCCAGCGGCCGAAATCCAGGGACATGGAGAGAAAAATTGGTCCGATATGTTCCGCTCCGAGCCGCGCTGCTCTGCACCGCGCTGTACAAAACTGGCGATAGATTCTCGAGCCAAAGGACAGCCGATGACCACAGCCGATGACCACAAACCGTGGTCAGCTGAGTACCAACGATTAGCCAGTAAATAAGCTAACTAGCTTCTGAACTAGCCCCTGAACCAGCTTCAGAGTAGCTTCTGGACCAGCTTCTGGCTAGCTCCCGGCTAGCTTCTGGCTAATTTCTGGCTAGCCTCTCGGAGGATCACAGATCTGAGGTAAATAATACTTTTTTATATAAATATAAATTGGTGAAGCGGATTGCAGGAGAGTGTTCTGAAGATGAGTTTTTGGAAAATTAAAAATGTATGTGAAATGTATGTGAAAAAAAAAAAGTTGTAAATATATATATATACGGGACACGACAGGACGAGGACAAAAATACGTCTGAACTGCTATGCCATCTTGGGAGACACCTCTTTTCTTCCTCCTCATAATTTCCCTTCTACCCCCCCGCTTCTCCTTCAACTTACTCATTTTACTCCTCCTCTTCTCTCTCATCCTCTTCTGCTCCGAATCATCTACCTGCAATGTTCTCATCCCGCCTGGCATTAGATTTGTGACCCTGGCATACACTGTCTCTCCCTAGGGGCCTGTGATAGGGGTGTGTGTGTGACAGGTGTGTGTGTGTTCGTGTCAGGTGTGCTCCTTGTATGGGTCATGTGTGACTGAGTGTACCCTCCGGTATTCATGAGGTCAACACATGCAAGGAGAGCACACAAACTGTCTCGAGCCACGGTACAGTAACTCCCACTTGGTAGAGGTGTGTGTGTGTTCGTGAGTCTATTTGCATGTATGTGTGTATGCACGTGCCGCATGTGTGTGTGGGTGTCTGGTCAGATGTGTGTCCCATAATTTATTTGGTGGTATTTCATCCAGATGGGTCTCTCTCTGGCTGGGTGACCTTGGATCTGGGCCTCATGGTCCACTGGTCAGTCTCATGTCCCGTGGCCGCTCCACATGGCGGAGGTGAAAGCACTGCTCCGGATCCCCCTCTACCCTCCTCTTCTCTGGCTACGCATGCTGGGGGGACCAGGTGCTTCTGGAGGTCACTGGAGGAAGGCCAGAGAGAACGGCCCACAGACCACATACTAGGGGAGAAAGGATGGGATGTTTTTTTTTGCCCATATGCAAGGACTGAAGGAGAGGGGAAGGCAAGGTTTTGAGCCCGGCCTGTGGGACAAAGCAGGACAGGGTCACGGTTTGAGAAGTTGGTCATGCTCTGTAATGATGTGTCCTTCTGTTCCTTTGGTTCAAGGCAAGGTCAGAAAATGGAAGAGGGGGTCTCTACTAGTCTACTGCCCCTCTTGCGTGCCTTTGTGCGATAATGCGAGAGACAGTGTTAGTGTGTGTGTGTGTGTGTGTTACTGGCTTTGTCTCACACTCTTCCGAAGCAGGATTATTCCCAAACTGACAGGGCAAGCGTTTATCTGTCCTTAATGTGGTGAAACTCTCCTCTCTCTCTCCCCCCTCGCTCCCTCTCTCTTTCTTTCTCTCTCTCTCTCCTTGTTTCTCTCCTCTCTCCCTCCCTTCGTCTTTTCCTCTCTCTGCCCCACTGCCCTTGGAAATGGCGTCTCTCCCATCAATCATGAAATAAGCCTAGCAGGAGAGAGGGAGAGAGAAAGTGAAAGAGGACAGTCACAGAAAAGATGAGCGGGAGGGGAGGGGAGGGGAGGGGAGGGGAGGGGAGAGAATTGTTAAAGATTGTTCAAATTGGGAGAGAAGGACAGTGAGAGAGAGAAATTAAGAGAGAGGAGAAAGAGAGAGAGAGATTGAAATAAAGAGAGAGGGTGGGAGGGACATAGAGAGAGATTGTAGAGAGCAAAATAGAGAGAGGGACATAGAGAGCTTTCACTTGCTTTGGCAATGTAAACATGTTTCCCATGCCAATAACGCCCTTTGAATTGAATTGAGATAACAGAGAGAGCGAGGAAGAGAGAGAGAGAGACAGGGGGGCGGGTAGAGAGAGATGAGTGTGAGAAAGGGAGGGTGATTGGAGGTGAATGATGATAAAAGGGTCAAAACACTGTGACCGTAATGTGACCATACAGTGACTGTAATGTAACTGTATTGTGACAGCAATGATAACGTAATGTAACCGTACTGTGACCGTACTCCCCATGGTAGACCTGGTCTGTAACACAACTTAACCCTGCTGGAAGAGTCTGTCCATCTTACTTAGGGAGGGAATATAGGATGAGGGGATCATTCCCTCTCAAACGAGCCGGAGCGACTGAGGAAAAATGAATGTTGTCCGAGACAGGCCTCTGCTCTGATGCATCCCTACACTGTAATGGAAAACTATCATTTATACGGTCATTTGAGGTATTATCTACAGTATTATCTACAGTATAATGAGCGGCCCCATGAAATTTGAAAGGTATGGTGAATAGATAGGAAAGGCATTTAAACCTTAAATGGTTGAGCATTTTGCCATGTCCTTTAGGTCTGTTTTGCCCTGTGGTCACGGCCATTTTGGAAGCCTTTGTTAAGACCCCTAAAATACTGTGAAATAAACCCTTCACCTCAATGAATTTCATTCATTCATCCATTCATTCATTCTGATGACGGTAACATTTATTTTGTTAACACAGTCCATTTTTACAGTATTGTACTGTGTCATAACACAGTACTTGCTTTGATACCATATTTATATTACAGTAGGTGTACTGTAATATGAAATACAGAATTTTACTTCCTGTAAGATACTGTAGCAACACCTTTACTGTGTATGATAGCTAGGATTCAGTCTATGCTTGTTACCGGAGAGGTTCAGTTCAATTGGGTGGTTTGTTATTACAAAACATCAGAAGGAGTAAAAGTTAAAGTCGCACAGAGCTGTATTCTGGGTTGATAAATGATGGTCAAGGGCAGGCTCCTTGAGCTGTAGACAAGGGCAGGCTCCTTGAGCTGTATACAAGGGCAGGCTCCTTGAGCTGTAGACAAGGGCAGGCTCCTTGAGCTGTAGACAAGGGCAGGCTCCTTGAGCTGTAGACAAGGACAGGCTCCTTGAGCTGTAGACAAGGGCAGGCTCCTTGAGCTGTAGACAAGGACAGGCTCCTTGAGCTGTAGACCAGGACAGGCTCCTTGAGCTGTAGACCAGGGCAGGCTCCTTGAGCTGTAGACAAGGGCAGGCTCCTTGAGCTGTAGACCAGGGGACATAAGATGAATATCTCCAGTCAGAAAATACAATGCAGCATATTTCTATCATTTGTTTGGCGATTCAAGTAAGGATGACCATAGACGAAAGGCCGCAGTTAAATGAGGGTAAGAAGAACATAATTGAAGCTTAAAGCCGGTCGTTTGTTAGAATATTGATTGAAAAGAGTTGATGCTTTTATCATCATTATTGGACTCTGGTGCACATGTGCAGACTGTTTCCATAGTAACCTCACTCTGGTATGATCTTTTTAGTCACTATACTTTACCATTCAAAAGTTTGGGGTCACTTAGAAATGTCCTTGCTTTTGAAAGAAAAGCACTTTTTTTTGTCCATTAAAATAACATAACATTGATCAGAAATACAGTGTAGAAATTGTTAATGTTGTAAATGACTATTGTAGCTGGAATAGGCAGATTTTTAATGGAATATCTACATAGGCGTACAGAGGACCATTATCAGCAACCATCACTCCTGTGTTAGCTAATCCAAGTTTATAATTTTAAAAGGCTAATTGATCATTAGAAAACCCTTTTGCAATTATGTTAGCACAGCTGAAAACTGTTGTGCTGATAAAATAAGCAATTAAACGGGCCTTCTTTAGACTAGTTGAGTATCTGGAGCATCAGCATTTGTGGGTTCGATTACAGGCTCAAAATGGCCAGAAACAAAGACCATTCTTCTGAACCTCATCAGTCTATTCTTGTTCTGAGAAATGAAGGCTATTCATGCCAGAAATTGCCAAGAAACTGAAGATCTCGTACAATGCTGTGTACTATTCCCTTCACAGAACAGCACAAACTGGCCCTAACCAGAATAGAAAGAGGAGTGGGAGGCCCCTGTGCCCAACTGAGCAAGAGGACAAGTACAAGTACATTAGTGTCTAGTTTGAGAGACAGACTCCTCACACGTCCTCAACTGGCAGCTTCATTAAATAGTACCCGCAAAACACCAGTCTCAATGTCAACAATGTAGAGGCGACTCCGGGATGCTGGCCTTCTTGGCAGAGTTCCTCTGTCCAGTGTCTGTGTTCTTTTGCAAAGCTTAATCTTTTCTTTTATTGGCCAGTCTGAGATATGGCTTTCTTTTTTGCAACTCTGCCTAGAAGGCCAGCTTGTTTTCTTTAAAAAACAAGGACATTTCTAAGTGACCCCAAACTTTTGAACGGTAGTGTATGTGTGAGACAGATGGAGAACGATTCACCATTACTGCATTGACTATCATTATATATATATACACATATATATATATATATATATATATATATATATATGGTTTATGCAAGTTTGTTAAGAAGGAGGGAGTAAACAGAGGTTTGCACAGAGAGCAGCAGCAAGAGAGTGAGTGAGAAAAAAAGAGAGTAACACTGTAAGTGCCTGCCATGATGACTTGTAAACAACTTTGCGGTTGAGCGTTGCCGTTGCGAGCATTGCCGGGTGGAGGGCGCATAACTTTGTTTCGTTCCATTGAGTGTCGTAATGATGCGTTCACCGCTCGCTGGTCTGAGAGCTGTTTGTAAATGTTTTCTCTGCCCCTGCCGGTCCTCCCTGTTGTTCCCTGTACTCTTTTCCCCCACCACACACACACACCCTCCAGCTCCCAACTCACCTTGGCTCCACCTTAGAATGATATCCAGCCGTAGCTCACTGAGACCTCTAATCACCAGGCAGGTAATTGGTTTCCATTAGATGTTCCCTGTTCCTCCAGGCTGGACCTAAGGGGGCACGCCCTCAATCCCCACGACCTACACACACTCACATCTCTCTCTGTCTGTATGATAACCTCTCCTATAGACTGGAAGAGGCTGGGAGTAATAAGATGAGGAATGCTTTTCACAGTGTACCAACAATGTACTGTACTGTACAACTGTTAAATGGTGGGGGGACGGTCCATAGAGCATCAGAGAGGACAAGTACATGTACCTGATCACTATGTTCTATTCCCAAGACCTCTCTGCACGATAACCTCTCCAATATACACTTGACAAGGTTGGTAATATGAGGAAGAATGCTTCAACACAGTGTACCAACAATGTACTACAGTTTAGCTGCTTTGTAATGGTCGGTGGAAGGATTCAATATTTACCTGTACCTCATTACTGGGTTCTGGCTCTCGGGCCACCTGGACTGGCACGGGTCACATCCTCTAATTTAAAACAACATGTGATGTACGTCCACAGCAGTCCTATAAAATACCAATACCCTCACACTGAGTGTACTAAACCTTAGGGACACCTTCCTAATATTGAGTTGCGCCTCCTTTTGCCCTCAGAACAGCCTCAATTCATCAGGGCATGGACTATACAAGGAGTCAGGGCATGGACTATACAAGGAGTCAGGGCATGGACTATACAAGGAGTCAGGGCATGGACTATACAAGGAGTCAGGGCATGGACTATACAAGGAGTCAGGGCATGGACTATACAAGGAGTCAGGGCATGGACTATACAAGGAGTCAGGGCATGGACTATACAAGGAGTCAGGGCATGGACTATACAAGGAGTCAGGGCATGGACTATACAAGGAGTCAAGGCATGGACTATACAAGGAGTCAGGGCATGGACTATACAAGGAGTCAGGGCATGGACTATACAAGGAGTCAGGGAATGGACTATACAAGGAGTCAGGGCATGGACTATACAAGGAGTCAGGGCATGGACTATACAAGGAGTCAGGGCATGGACTATACAAGGAGTCAGGGCATAGACTATACAAGGAGTCAGGGCATGGATTATACAAGGAGTCAGGTCATGGACTATACAAGGAGTCGAAAGCATTCCACAGGGATGCTGGCCCATGTTGACTCCAATAGTTCCCACAGTTGTGTCAAGTTGGCTGGATGTCCTTTGGGTGGTGGACCATTCTTGATACACACAGGAAATCCAGCAGCGTTGCAGTTCTTGACACAAACAGGTGCGCCTGGCACCTACTACCATACCCCGTTCAAAGGCACTTCAATATTTTGTCTCGCCCATTCACCCTCTGAATGTTACACATACACAATCCATGTCTCAATTGTATCAAGGCTTAAAAGTCCTTCTTTAACCTGCCTCCTCTCCTTCATCTACACTGATATAAGTGGATTTAGCAGGTGACATCAATGAGGGATCATAGCTTACACCTGGATTCACCCGATCAGTCTATGTCATGGAAAGAGCAGAGTTCCTAATGTTTTGTGGCGGCATCAAACAGTGTTTGGATGGTATATTTCCTTCTCCTTCCAAAGGACACGTTCCAGGCCATAGTGTGTGACATACTGTAGCACGCTTCACTCAGAAACACAACCAGGTTTTTCTAAAGAGCAGGGAGTAGATTTGATAGGGAGTCTCTATCAACAGGATCTGACTAACATGGAAACGCTCGCTCCACACAGCCTACAATCTGGATTTGCATATATCCATTCTGATGAAGTCAAGCCTCTTTAGCACCGCCGGCTTCCTGGATGCCTGGATACACAATATTACCCATAGTGCTCTCTGCTCTGCTCTCTTGGACCATGGGATACCAGCTTGGTAGAGGCAGTAGGCACGCAACAGGTATATCATGCCAACTTGACCCATCCCCATTAGAATTCAGGGATTATGAGGTTCAGCCATTTGAATGTGAGGTTCTGCAATAAAGCACGTTGACATATTTACTCCACATACTTCACGGCTCTAAGTTGCTCTGGATAATGTGCGATGCGGTCTGCATCACAATCTAAAGGCTGTGTGGTATAATGGAAATGAAAGTGAAAAAATAAATACACACTTTGTCCCAAAACAGTTGATTCGGTTTATTGTCTGTGCCCTTGGGCGAGACTCTAATTTACTCCACTGTCTAATGGTCTAATTTAATCAGGCTAAGTTGTTTCTCAGATGGCTGTGATTATTATTTTTTACAGTTACACTGTAATTTACTTCGCTTCTCAAATCAGGGGAAATTGTGATGCCTGAAAACAGAGGACATTTAAAGTGTGATTGAAATAAGCTTTTTCACTCCAGGCTACTGCTTTTAAACTGCTGAGACTGGAAATTTGATCCAGAATGATTGTCATCTCAAACCATTTCAGCACTCCGTTATCCCAATAAATATCTGTGATTGTCTTAGTCTGCTGTATGCACAGTTGTCATGAGTGTTAAAATAATGATGTGTTTCTCTGTGTGTGTGTGTGTGTGTGTGTGTGTGTGTGTGTGTGTGTGTGTCTATGTAGAAATGTTTGTGTGTGACTGTGTGTGTGGTGTGCCTGCGGCCGGGCGTGTGATAACAACAGACACAGCTACTGTAGCTATTCGCTCTTTCATCAGTGGGGGCTCCTTGATGCTATTGTCTGGCTCTGCCAAATAAAACGAAGACACACTTAGCCCCTTCTGTTACTGTGCCATTGAGACACGCTGATATAACCCGACATCACTGAGCTAAACCATACAGTATTTACCTACCTGTACCGCTGACATGGCAGATTACGGTCACATCTAGGCGTCTTAGAAATGGTGCCGAAATGGGACACACTGTCATTGATTAATAAGCTGTCCGACGTCCTGGGGACCTGGACAAACGTCTAATATTGCAGTGCATCGGGTGTGACCAGGCTGGATTAGTGACGCTTGCTGAGGGAGTGGGTATATCTGCATGATGCAGTGTCAGTGGTGATGACCTCCGTTGGTGATTGATCCCTTCATGCTTTCAATTACCAGTGACAGTGCAGTACTTGAAAGTTGATGTTCCCTCTGACATTGAGTTGTTGTCTTCCCCATCTTCTTCAGCTGTGGGCTATTTCGAGTTACTGTGAACAGAGCCCACCTTCTTGGTCCATCACACACACTGCTGAGTTTTCAGTTTCTCCTTCTTCACCTCTGTTTAGGACGGTCTGGACAAAACTACCGTAGCAGCATTATGACTCAGACAGACAACATGGACTCCCTGTGGTAAGGTGACAGCCCCATGGATGGGCTTTAAAACTTTAGTTCTACTGCAGGGCAGGCAGCACCGACTCAGGCATAATCCATCGGAGACAAGTTCTGCTCTTCAAGAGATCAAATCACACTTGCAAAGCTGGATCAACTCTGAAAAAAGAAACAGAGAGATAAAGTGAGAAAGAGACAGGGAGAGCAAGTGAGAAAGAAACAGAGAGAGAAAGTGAGAAAGACAGGGAGAGCAAGAGAGGACTTTTTGACAACCTGCTCAGCCTAATCAAAAACAGCTGCCAGGAGAGCGAGAGAGAAAGAGAGGGGGAAGAGAGAGGAAGGGACTGACACGTTTAAATATTCCCCCTGCATCATTTAATCAGTCACTCTTTTTTTCTCCCACTATCACTCCATTATCACACTTTTCCTCTCTCTGTCTCTCTACCCCAGTTTCTCTTCCCTTCCCCTCACCTCTTACTCTGTCTCTGTCTCTCTCTCTCTCTCTCTCTCTCACTCTCCACTCTCTCTCCACTCTCTCTCTCTCTCCCTCTCTCTCTCTCCACTCTCTCTCTCTCCCTCTCTCTCTCTCCCCTCTCTCTCCACTCTCTCCCTCTCTCTCTCTCCCCTCTCTCTCCACTCTCTCTCTCTCCCTCTCTCTCTCTCCACTCTCTCTCTCTCCCCTCGCTCTCCACTCTCTCTCCACTCTCTCTCGCTCTCCACTCTCTCTCTCTCTCTTTCTCCCCTTCTCCAGGAATGCCATTTATTATCATTAAGGTCACATTTGATCTTAGGAACGGCTCCTTCTCTCCTCCTTCCATACCGGACAACAGAATTTCAGACAGAGAGATGATTTCAAACGGAGAGATGGGGCGATAGATTAATATTAATGCCTTGGTTCAGGGCTCAGGGGTGGAGTAAAGGGGGGAGGGGGTGTGGGCTCCCGAGGTCTTGACGGAGGTTCCGCGCGACCCTGAAATCACATAGCTCATGACTAGAGTAGAACAGTGTCAGGATGGCTTAAAAAAAATATAGAACCTCCTATTGTTTTCCCTGAAATATGCAGCTGTGACATGGTATTTCATACTGTGACTTCACATTTAAGTCAAGTCAGAACAGTGATATTTCCTCCTAAGCAGCTTAAAGCAGGCGCCTGAACATTTGATGACATTTTTGTTGCCTTTGTGAGATATGGTGATTGTCGTGCGGCTTGTGACTGTCCAGATGTTTTAGAATGATGACTGCCTTTGCCCCTGTGAGAAGTTTTGATTAATACCCAAACAGACGCACATACTCAATGCACACACACACACACACACACACACACACACACACACACACACACACACACACACACACACACACACACACACACACACACACACACACACACACACACACACACACACACACACACACACACACACACACACACACACACACACACACACACACACACACATACACACATACACACACACCCTGTGTTTGATTCAGTGCCAGAGACTCATCAGTCATCATCGTTGTCTAAATCTGTTTATCTCTGTTTGACCCAGAGTTAATCTCCTCCACCCCTTGTCTTTCTCTGTCTTTCCCTTTTTCTGTCTTTCTCCATCCCTTCACCCTCCCTATCCTCTCATTCCTCTCTCTACCTCCCTCTCCCACCATGTAGGCTCCCATCCTCCTCCCTCTCTTTTCCTTGTTCTGCTTACACACATTTACAGTGTTACAGTACTGGAAAATGGTCTTCTGTGAAATATCTGTCTGCGATTGCTTAGATAAGACCGCACCACAACAAACAGGGCAAATCCTTCAACGCTTATGCACACGCGCACACGCACACACACACACACACACACACACACACACACACACACACACACACACACACACACACACACACACACACACACACTACAGACACCCTCCACTAGCCACGGGTGTGGAATGCTTAGGTCCAGACCAAAGTCCCCGTCTCTGGCCTTTTCAACCCATTAGAGAGAGTAGGACTGTCGGAGCTGGAACGGATGGTTACACAAGACGAAAGTGACAGTAAGAGCACTAAGATCAGAAGTGTGTGACTCTGGGTCACGGCTGAACTCTCTCAGGATAAAACAGCCACACTCTGGCACAGTGTGTCTGTGTGTGTGTGTGTGTGTGTGTGTGTGTGTGTGTGTGTGTGTGTGTGTGTGTGTGTGTGTGTGTGTGTGTGTGTGTGTGTGTGTGTGTGTGTGTGTGTGTGTGTGATGTACAGGGTTGAGGGGATGAGTTTGGGGTGTGTTTCCCTCACTGCCTCGTCCCATAATCCTCTATAGAGTGTCCTCTACAGATTGGGATTTAAAGGTGAGTGTATAAGATTTATGAGAGAGAAAGAAGAGGGGGAGTGATTACATAGGTGTTCTATCTATCTCCATCTATCTGTCTCTGTCTTTGCCCATCTCTCTCTATCTCTCTCTCTCCCACTCACTCTCTCCACATCCCCCCCCTCTCTTTTCCTCTCTCTCTCCTTCTGTTACGAGTTCAAGCGTAGGTCAGATTCCATCCTCGTTAGACACCAGACAAATCTGAGCACAGCCGGAACGCGTTCGAACCCCATTCATCTTCACAGCAACCGCGATGGAGAGCCCATTCATCTGAGAGAGGACCGCTCTTGACCAATGCGCTCCACAGTCGCCCGTCGCTGTGGAACAAATGAATCGTAAGATGGCGTTTCATTTATTCATTTTATTGAACCTTTATTTAACTATTGAACCTTTATTTAACTAGGCAAGTCTTGAGAGGGATATGAACGACAGTGGGGTGGAGGCTATTTACTTAGCCCTTTCTGTGGAAGGCACATTATCCTCATATGAACGCACACAGGTATAAGTACAGTACACGTACACATATCCTGCATATGAAGTACTGTACCACATGTCATATACACTGAGAGGACAACGTTTGGAACACCTGCTCTTTCCATGACATAAACTGACCTGTTGAACCCAGTCGAAAGCTATGATCCCTTATTGATGTCACTTGTTAAATTAACTTCAATCGGTGTAGATGAAGGGGAAGAGACAAGTTAAAGAAGGATTTTTAAAGCCTTGAGACAATTGAGACATGGGTTGCGAATGTGTACCGTTCAGAGGGTGAATGGGCAAGACAAAATATTGAAGTGCCTTTGAACGGGGTATAGTAGCAGGTGCGTTACATCCAACCGGCCTCACAACCGCAGACCACATGCATGGCGTTGTGTGTGGGCGAGCGGTTTGCTGATGTCACTGTTGTGAACAGTGTCCCATGGTGACGGTGGGGTTATGGTATGGGCAGGCTTTAACAGGCATAAGCTACGGACACAATTGCATTTTGTCAATGTCAATTTGAATGCACAGAAATGCCATGATGAGATTTTGAGGCCGATTGTGAGGCCCAAGCTACAGTTTCTGTGACCAACAGATGCATATCTATATTCCCAGTGATGTGAAATCCATAGATTAGGGCCTAATGAATTTATCTGAATTGACTGATTTCCTCATATGAACTGTAAATCAATGACATTGTTGCATGTTGCGTTTATATTTTTGTTCAGTGTTTAAACACCCTGGCATGTTCTCAAAATGGAGAACCCCTATGTAATCACCCCCCCACCCCCACCCACCCACCTCCCTCCATGAAAGTAATGACACGCCATGCTAATGAGAGCTCTCCTATGCAAATGCATTCAGATCTGAAGACATTAAATACCTCTGTGTCCAATGTGTTTTTCCTCTCTCTCGTCTCTCCTGCATTTCTAAAACGTTAATTATTACCTTCATCCCAAATTGTATATACAGTACACTATGGCCCACTGGGATCTGTTCAAAAGTAGTGTACTACATAGGGGCTAGGGAGCCATTTGGGACATAGGCTATGTGCGTAATGAATGAGATATGAGTGAGTGAGATAGATACACATGCAGGGCTGGGAGTGGTGAGACACTAGTACTCTATTTACTGCCCACTCAGTGGGCAGTCGTCTCCTCCTAGTGCCCTTAAATAATGCCGCACGGTCTCTGTGGAATATTACAGCTCGTTGGTCAAATTACAAGCTTTCATGTGACATACGGTATGGAATAAGTGGTGCATCTGTTTATTTGAATGTGTAATGAACATGATAATCTGAAGAAATGCATTAAAACAAATGATAGTAAATGCTCAGTTTCTGTTGTCGGCTTTAATTGCAGGTTACGAGCCCAGTTCTGTATTAATGGTTTTTAGGTATTTTTTAACTACCAATGAGATTCTATTCTAAATCAATTCATGGGGCCAGTAAATGATTCATATTGGCAGCTGATGGATGGTGCCAAGGCCAGTGTTACCTCAGGCCACCCTATTGTGATGAGAAGCTTGTCAGGGTGCCCTCTGCCTTCTGGAGAACAATGGAGCCAGTGGATGATGTATAAGTCTCTGTTGGCTTTGTTCTGGGGACACAAAACTATAAACCCTCTGGCAGTCCACCAGAGAGTGGCATCACCCCTCCCCTGACGCTACACATGCACGCACACACACACGCACGCACACGCACGCACACACACACACACACACACACACACACACACACACACACACACACACACACACACACACACACACACACACACACACACACACACTCTTTAACTTTTCAACCTCTTTACTTACTGTGGTTCTTCAGAGAAAACCTTTAGAATATTCCACTAATGATTTTGTCCTGATGCATCAAAATCAGGTTTCGGGGAGATGAGGTGACGAGAGAGCTCTAAGCCTTTATTTTGTATTCCTGCAGTGGGTCTCTATCGACTGGGGCCAGTAAATATCACAGCCGACAAGGCCTTACTGTCACATCATACAGGGATAAATCAACAGCATCTCATCTGCTGCTAGGCTGTCTCATTCACATTAACGTTGTGACTTGTCAGCACATTCTACTGGGAGGGGTGGGGGGGTGGGGGGTTGCATCTAGTGGCAGCAAGCAGCAGTTGACACAATAAGAAAGCGTACTCCCCACTATTGTTTTGGTAAAAAGCTGAGGGATTGGGCTGGAGAAATGTAACCACTCTCAAATTCAAGTTTTAACCATGTTTCGATGTTACACTGTGTTTGTTTACATTGCATTTGTTTACAAACATTGGAGTAAAACACGCTTATGTTTTGGGCTCTGATGAGGTATGACAGTTGAACGAAGCTCACGAGTTATATTTTTCATGAATCAATGGTTATATATAATTAATTCATGTCCAACAATGTATGTAGCAACTACAGATTGCCCCTTTAAATGTCACCCTATTCCCTATGTAATGCACTACTTTTGTTCCTTGCCTTCTGGGCCCTGGTCAAAAGTAGTGCACTATATAGGGAATTTGGTGCCATTTGGGACAAACCCTGCGGCTCTTTGGAGACAATGCTTTCTGATAGGTCTGTGCTCTCCAGGTGAGATGAAATACTCTGTCACTGTTCCTGAGTCAGTTTACTATTCTGTGTTTTAATGATTTAGGAGGGAAATCTGACTCTGGACCAGTACTTATGGGCAAACAGATGCATATGGCATGTCAGGTCATATGTTGAGATCTATTGATTATGTTATCTTTCTCTGTTTCTCTGTTGAGTCTCTGCATTGCAATGCACACCTTCAAACTATACCACAGTATGTTATTCAGGGCCCTAGCAGGGTATTTCACACAGATGGTGTTCTGTCAATCTCGCTATCCAGTTTTCTTCATTTGACTGCTCTGTTTCAGCCTGAGTTTGCTCCACTGTTGGCAGTGGAATCCTTTGCTGCTGCTAGTTGTAACGGAAGAAAGACGTGGAAACTGGGGATGTTGAGTTGGAGGGAAGTTAGATGTTGTTTTTCACTACACAGAAAATACATTCAGAAGCACAGTCTCAGCAGTCAGGGAAGAGAGATGTGGAGACACCTGGATCAGACAACTTTAGCTGCTGTACTGCAGCTCTCTCTGTTGATCTACCTGCTGCTCCCTCTCTTTCTACCTCTTCATTTATTCTATCAATCTCTGCTCTCTCCATCTCTTTCCCACTGCAGCTCCCTCATTATCTCTCTTTATCTCCCTCCACCACACGCTTCCTTTCCCTCTTCTTCTCCCGCTCTCATCCCCTCTTCCTCTTCCACACCTGCTCTCACCCCCTCTTCCTGTCCTGCTCTCACCCCCTCTTCCTCTCCCGCTCTCACCCCCCCTTCCTCTTCCACACCTGCTCTCACCCCCTCTTCCTCTCCCGCTCTTACCCCCTCTCACTCCATCGCTCTTGCATGCCCTCTCAATGTATTCTCTCAGTCTCTCTCTCTGTTTTCCTGTAATGTTGGTAGTGCAGCATTGCAGTGTTGTCTGCCTCCCCAAAAATATGCGTTAGACATTAACCTCCCACTCACTCGCCCCTCCCCTCTCTCCTAGCACCCTGTCAGATGGGGTCTGGTGAGGTGACATCTAGCTGCACCAGGCCATCCTCATGGCTGTGTGGGCCTGGGTCAGTGCCCTGTGTGTGGGTGGCCCCCAACGGCAACAGATAAATGAAACACATCAGATCGTCTTTCATATTCTGCCCCCGGCAAGGTGAAAAAAATGATTTTCATTAGAGAGAGCGAGAGAGAAAGAGGGAGAGAAGGAAAAATAACACAAAGCAGTGAGAAAAAAAGTGTGAGAGAGAGCGAGAGAGAGAGAAATAATGGATGCGAGGTGTGAAGAGAAGGAGAGGTGAGCTCTACTGGGCTGAATCCATGTAGTTATTCACTACAACAGACCTCGACGCTGCTCTTTACACACTACAACCACAGTTTACTACCAGCTGCAGACAAGCACTAATACCACTGAACACAGCACTAACGCCATAGACATGACAAATACAGCACTTAGTTAAGAATCTCTTATGTGTAGGAAGGGGTTCTTCAGCAGTGATCAAGGACAGGACTTTATCTTCAGTGTCGAGTGGGTTGATCATATTCCCATTTTGTGTCTCAGGATTTGCTTTGTAGTAGCTGCCAACTACCTATAGAAGCCAATTCCCTCAGAGAAGCACACACACACACACACGCACGTTCTCCTCGCCATTCCCCTCAAACTCCCACTGGGTCACTCTCCACACCAGTCACGATGTCACCCACTATCTGCTAGCCGTGCCATACGGTTATTGACCAACGAAGTGCTTTAATAAACAAAGCGGCCAGGAGAAATAGAGAGAGAACAAGGTTGGCTAATTGTACGTGGTGAGGGTTATGAAATTCCATTGAAAGCTCTGATGGTCCATATGGCTGAATGCATCTCAATTACAGAAGGTGTCATAGAGTGGCGGATTTATCATCAGGCATCATGCCTGGAGCCTCACATCATCAGGGGCCTCGAGAACTTGGCATATGTTTGTTTAACAATACATAATTTCTCTGTTATCGTGCCTTCCTCCTCCTGTGGGTTATTTAGCAGTTGTGACCGTCTCCGGCTTTGACAAGCGGAGCGGTTTCTGTTCTCTTACTCCAAATCTGGCTCTAGCTTCTGAATGGTTGGGTCTTTTAGCTATCAGGACCCCATTCCTGAAGACACAGGACACAAAGGAAGGAACCGTGATAAAACCTCAAATCTTTTTTCTACACACACAATTATTATCTGATGCTCTTTACTGATGTTGTCCCAAGTTCTTCGATACCTTTCTGATGCAAATAAAATAAAAATACAACTTTCACATATTGAAGTCATTTGACATGGTAAAAAATGTACAATTTTTTACGCTATTGGTCGATATTGCAAAGAAAATCAACTTTAGGTTTTGGCCCAAAATCATGAATGTAACTTAAACCAAGTAGAAAGCATGTGTACATTATAACGTACCTATAGCTCATATTTGAAAATGACTACCCTTTAACACAACCCCAAATTTTATTTTGACGAACAACTGTTATCCTGATGTGGCCCTCGATCCAAAATGATTGCCCACCCCTGCTCAATGTTATCTTTTCTTTCTTTTGTTATACGGTTATTTTAACAGGTAAGTTGACTAAGAACACATTCTCATTTACAGCAACGACCTGGGGAATAGTTACAGGGGAGAGGAGGAGGGGGGATGAATGAGCCAATTGTAAGCTGGGGATGATTAGGTGGTGATGCAAATACCTTTACTAGAAAAGGGCATTTCAGGCCTTTTGAGTCTGCTTCATTCACTTAAATGAGCTGGCTCCAAACAGCTCTTCGTTCAGTAGCCATGATTATGTTCAAAAGAAATGGAGGGGTGGTTGTGTGTGTGTGTGTGTGTGTGTGTGTGGTTGTGTGTGCGTGCGTGCGTGCGTGTGTGTGTGCGTGGGCTCTATAAAACAGCTGCAGGACACTGATCATAATTGTCTAAACCACTGTGGGATATTGGAGTTTCCAGTCTTTTCCCAGAACCATCTGTCTGAATAACTATTTGGATGACAGAGCCCCCTATGAATGACTGGCAGATAGGATGACAAAGAAGATAGGAGAATATGGGGACCAGGGGGATGGCAGATGGTTGAGTGTCTTTTTCAAATCTAAACGGTGGTTCGAAGGGCTCCCTGGTTTTTGGGGAGGTTTTATTTCTGCCCATGTGATTGAGGGACTGTTTACTTCTCATATGGAGCATGCTATTCCTCTCTCTCCCCTCTCTCTTTCCCTCTCTCTCTCTCCTCCCCTTTCTCCATCTCTATCTCTGCCCCCTCTCTCTCCCTCCCTCTCTTTTTCTATCTCTCTACCCCCCCCTCTCTCTTTCTCCCCATCTTTCCTTCTTCCTCTCTCTCTCTCTCTCTCTCTCTCTCTCTCTCTCTCTCTCTATCTCTTACCTCCCACGCCCTCTGTCTCCCTCTTTCACTCTTCTTATTCCGCTTCATCTGGAGAACGGATTTATTCTCTCTTCAGCAAAGAGCACCAAGGTTGTATACCTTGAACAGCCCTCGTTAACACTTTACAATGATTATATTACATTGTACAAGTGTACAACCTTAGTTAACTCCAACTTTAATCTGTGTTTCACTATGCATCAAAGTCCGTTTTGATTAGTCAGTTTACCAAGCCACAGGTGATCTGCCAGCGTGTGATTGGCTGATCCTAAAAGTGAGTCAAATCACAGAGCTCTGAGATGGCACTGTCTCTATATGGCAACCGTAACCAGGGCTACTTCCCCTTTCATGGAGGTGTAATTTGATGGCTGGGTGGATAGACTCTCCTCTCCTCTGCTCTCCTCTACTCATCCCTCTCTCACTCAGTATTACCAGCATGAGTGAAGACCACCCTTCATCACCATCAACACCACCTTCATCATCATCATCATTATTTACTGAGGAGATTTAGAGAGTGGACTGGAGAAACTCATCATACACCATCAGGCTGTCTGAAGTGTGTGTGTGTGGTTGTGTGTGTGCTTGGAATAATAACTGAGCGTTTATTTTACCTACTGCAGGGTACGCCTCGTGTGTGTGTGCGTGTATGTGTCTCTGTCTGTGTGTGCGTGCGAGCGAGCGAGCGAGCAGGTTTGTGTGTGTGTGAGTTTGTGTGTGGAGGCTGCCTGCAGATTCTCTCAGATCCTGACTGTTGATGGTTCCTGCCTGGGGTAGCGGTCCAATCGCCACAACAACAGGCACTGGCTGGTCAGAACACGTCCATGACAGACACACTGACTCCCAGCTGTCAAGATGGCTGCTCCTGGGTCATCATTGGATACCTTTCATAATGTTAGTCAGAATAAGAACCATTGAACTGTGATGAGTGCAATTGAATGTACTATTAGCAGGGGATCTGAATGCAGAGCAAGTGATGCAATATCAGTCACAACAGAGTCTCCCCGTAGAACAGTCAGTGTTTATTTTGGCAAAGCTTGTGATCTCTCTTAATAACCTAGTTCGAGAGGTTTACATTGGCTCCGTGTCTGTTCCCCCGTCTCCTGTCCTCTCCTAGCCCAGAACGGAGTGCCGTAGCTGGGACAGGCCTGTAAGAAGAAGTGAGCAGTGTCGACATTAGCGAGCGGTGTGATGGATAGCCGCAGGGCTACAAACATTATGATTTCATTACAGTGGAGGCCTGGGGTCCGCCTCTCGTTCCAACCAACACAGCCTTCTCCTCTGTATCAATATTTCATACTGTATACGCTGGGGTGAGGGGAAGTACGTGCTGGCTCTCTCCTGTTTGTGTGCAGGTATATGTGTGTGATTATTTGTAGGGAATAGTTTCTGGGCATTTGACAAAGACTGTTTAAAACATATATGGATGAGCTAGTTAAAAAAGCTGGAATTTAGAAATAGATCTGGCCTCTCCCTAAATAGCAGGAAGCAGATTGTACAGTCAACTTTCCTGCCAGTTCTTGATTTTGGTGACACCATTTACCAGATTGCAGCAGCCACTTCTCTTAAACCTTTGGAAGCCGTCTCCTATAGTGTAATTTGTTTTATCACTGGTTACAGGTTTAATACTGACCACTGCATCCTGTATCAAAAGGTTTGCTGGTCCTCACTAAAGTTCTGTGAATCAATTCATTACTCCTTTTTGGTTACAAAGTTCTACTACACATTTTTGTTTGTTTTTGCTTTGTGTGTGTGTGTGTGTGTGTGTGTGTGTGTGTGTGTGTGTGTGTGTGTGTGTGTGCGCTTGTGTGATGTGTCATTTGTGTGTGTGTTTCTGTGTGTGTGTGTGTGTGTGTGTGTGTGTGTGTGTGTGTGTGTGTGTGTGTGTGTGTGTGTGTGTGTGTGTGTGTGAGTGTGTGTGTGTGTGTGTGTGTGTGTGTGAGGGAAGGAAAGGGGACACCGGGTCAGTTGCATTCAGTTGCATTCAACCAAAATGTGTGTGTGTGCGTGTAGGCTATGGTTGTATAGGTGCTGGCTCTCTCTCTCCAGTTTGTTTCTAACTGATGAGTTTCACAGACTTTCCCCTCCCATCAGCACTAAATCCATCAAGGATGCTGGCTCGGGCATGGTAAACACCAGATTCCATTCACCACGTGAGTCATATTTTACAGTATAGAACTAATGCATAACTGAACCAAAATATAAGGGGTCCAGTAGGTCATAAGATTCGAACATCAGAAGTCCCCGTAGATGATCCCATTTGCGTTTCACTGTGTCTGGTTGTGTCAGAGAGAAGTAGAATAATAGGTTATGTGGCCAGCTACAAGGCTGGCTGCAGTAAAGAAGCCCTACTGAGAGTGCAAAAGTATGTCAGACATACTGGATGTTCCTCTTCCTGTGACCCAGACTGTTAATACATGGTACAGTTCAAAGAAGAACACTCACGAGAACACACACACACACACACACACACACACACACACACACACACACACACACACACACACATGACACATCACACAAGCGCACACAGACAAATGCACAAATGCACGCACAAACACGCACACACACACACACGCGCATGCACGGGCGCTCACACACACACAGATCCAGCAGACTCGTGGTCATGTTTAATGAATGATGATTATGATAACACATACTGTACTTTATTTCTGGGTGTCTAAATGACATGCCCTTGTCATGACATTAGTGTCACTGTGCCAGACAGTGTTGAAATAACACTCTTTAAACGTTGGTCTAATGACCACAAGGAAATTGGCTTCTAGTGACGGATTGGCCTCATCTACATCCTCCCCCTCTCTCTATATATTTCTCTGTCTGTCTGTCTGTCTGTCTGTCTGTCTGTCTGTCTGTCTGTCTGTCTGTCTGTCTGTCTGTCTGTCTGTCTGTCTGTCTGTCTGTCTGTCTGTATGTCTGTGGTTAAAATGCTGATTTGGGTGAACATACAGGAGATGGTGCACAACACGGCTCCAAATCTCCAATCTGACAGACAGTCATACAGCTCTCTCTCTTTCTGGTTTGTTGATATTTGTCATGATAACAGTTTTTTCCAGTTAAAACATTTCTGCCTTGATCATTACCCCAAATGTTAGCCCTCAGTACCCTGCTTATCTCTCTCTCTCTCTCTGTCCCCCCTCTCTCTCTCTCTCTGTCCCCCCCCCCTCTCTCTCTGTCCCCCCCTCTCTCTCTCTCTCTGTCTCCCTCCCCGTCTCTCTCTCTCTGTTTCTCCCTCCCTCCTTCTTTCTCTCTCCCTCCTTCTCTCTTAGTCTCTTGCTCTCTGCCCCTCCCTCCCTCCCTCCCTCCCTCCCTCCCTCCCTCCCTCCCTCCCTCCCTCCCTCCCTCCCTCCCTCCCTCCCTCCCTCCCTCCCTCCCTCCCTCCCTCCCTCCCTCTGTGTCTCTCTCTCTCTCTCTCTCTGCCCCCCCTCTCTTACTCGCTTGCTCTCTCTCTCTCTCTCTCTCTCTCTCTGTCTCCCTCCATCTATCTCCCTCCCTCCCTCTCTTCCTCTTCCTCCCATACTACATCCCAATATCTCAGCCCAGTAGGCACGCTGGAAGCTCATCAACTTGAAGAATTCTCTAATGTTTCCTGCCACCACACACCAGCTCCACTAGCTGCACCAAATCACTATTTGTCTTTCTTCCTTCCTCCCCCTTTCCCCAACTGTGCAATAACAAATTACTTTGGGTGCTCTCCAGATCGAATTTAGAGTTGCCAAAGGGGCTGAGGGGGAACATGTGAAAGAAAGTATGCAACCCTAGACTCGTTCCAACCGCGTGTTGTAATCATCCTTTAAATATATGCAACCTTACACACGATCCTGAATGCCATATGATATTACCATCAGCCATAGTCAGCCGGTACCCCCACGCAACCTTTTTTTTTGCTGATCAACAGTTGCTGTGGCGATGCCCTTGCCAAGTGGTGAGCCCAGCCTGCCGGCACAATGAGTTACCTCCACTCCAAACACACATACTGTACACACCCGTATTGAATGTAATTAATTACTGACGTTTGCCTACTTGATCACTGTGTACACAGCGGCACATCGCTTTGTTTGTACATGGTGAGAGAGAGGAGAGCGTGAGAGACAGGAGAGAGAGGAGAGAGAGAAAAGAGAGCAAGATGAGAGTGTGGTGCAGTATGGCACACCTGCGACATTGGGAAATGTTCTGTTGTTGTGTTAGCTCTGAAGCAGCCATAGAAGTGGAGAGAACGATCCGTGTCTCTCTCCAGGGAGGAGATGCATTGTCTTCCCCACTGAGCACTGAATGACTTCTGACATCTCTCTCCCTATGTATTCTTCACATTTGCTGAGATGAGGCAAGGGGCCTCTCTTTCTCTCTCTCTTTCTCTCTCTCTTTCTCTCTCTCTTTCTCTCTCTCTTTCTCTCTCTTTCTCTCTCTTTTTCTCTCTTTCTCTCTCTCTTTCTCTCTCTCTTTCTCTCTCTTCTTCTAGTTTTCTTTCTACGCTTTCAATTTGTTTGTTGACTTCCTAATTTGACGTTGAGTTGATTATTTGAATCAGCTGTGTAGTGAGAGGGCAAAAACCAAAACGTGCACCCCTTGGGGTTCGGAGGACCGAGTTTGGGAAACGCTGACCTAGGCTTTATGTATTGTCTATTTTTGGTTGAATCCTGAGCTGAATTAAAACAATAGCTTGTTGATGACTTCCCAAATGTGACTGTATAAAGGCCTAAATAGCATCACTGATGATATTTGATTGATAAAGCATGGTTACATTTAATTTGCTCTGTTGAACCTACCTTTTGGAATGACTTCGATAGGAGATTTCTCAACAATCATTCTTAAGATAGCACATGTGTCATAGTCTGTGACAAATATCAAAGCTAAGCAGGTCTGGGTTTGGTTAAAACCCTGGATGGGGCCTCCCGGGTGGCGCAGTGGTTAAGGGCGCTGTACTGCAGCGCCAGCTGTGCCATCAGAGACTCTGGGTTCGCGCCCAGGCTCTGTTGTAACCGGCCGCGACCGGGAGGTCCATGGGGTGTAGTCCGGGTTAGGGAGGGCTTGGTCGGTAGGGATGTCCTTGTCTCATCGCGCACCAGCGACTCCTGTGGCGGGCCCTTGCACGGTGTTTCCTTCATTGGTGCGGCTGGCTTCCGGGTTGGATGCGCACTGTGTTAAGAAGCAGTGCGGCTAGGTTGAGTTGTGTATCGGAGGACGCATGACTTTCAACCTTCGTCTCTCCCGAGCCTGTACGGGACTTGTAGCGATGAGACAAGATAGTAGCTACTACAACAATTGGACACTACGAAAAAGGGGTAATAAAATGAACAAACCCTGGATGGGAGACTGAACGGATAGCTGTCGATAGATCTGCAGTGCTGCTCAGCCAATAGCTTTTTTTCTTAAACTGGATTTTAAATTGAAGCTCTGATGTTGTTTCTGTTAGGTTCTGAACAAAACAGGCCCTGCATAAGTCCATAAGTTTATGGGCATGAAAGTGTGTGTGTGAGATAGGACTGCAGTTAGATGGTCTTCGAGATGGGTCCCTCTGGAGCACTCCAGAGGTTTCTTCTCCCTTCAACTGTTATTCCACATCCCTCCTTGTCCTAGTTCTACAGCAACTGATACTAGACTGTTTAACGCCTTCCTTAGAAATATTAATATTCAGCAATAACATGTTTGAACAGACAGACACTTTCTGTAATTCCCCTTGTCTCACTCAGTAATTTTCCATACACAGTTCCTACTCACCCTTTGTTGTGAAGACAGCAACATTTCTTATACATGTAAAGGAAGTAATCAATACATTCTAATATAGTGATGGCAAGTATATTTCAAGACAGAATCCAACATTTCAAAGGTACAAATTCAACATAAACTACAAAAGTGTGTGGACACCCCTTCAAATTAGTGGATTTGGCTATTTCAGCCACACCCGTTGATGACAGGTGTATAAAATCGAGCACACAGCCATGCAATCTCCATAGACAAACATTGGCAGTGTAATGGCCCGTACTGAAGAGTTCAGTGACTTTCAAACTGGAACCCTCATAGGATGCCACCTTTCCAACAAGTCAGTTTGTCCAATTTTTTGTTATTGTGAAGTGGAAACATCTAGGAGCAACAACGACTCAGCCGCAAAGTGGTAGGCCAAACAAGCTCACAGAACAGCACCGCTAAAGGCTGAATCACTGAGCGTGTAAAAACAGTCTGTCCTCGGTTGCAACACTCACTACCAAGTTCCAAACTGCCTCTGGAAGCAATGTCAGCACAATAACTGTTCGTCTGGAGTTTCATGAAATGGGTTTCCATGGCCGAGCAGCCGGACACAAGCCTAAGATCACCACATGCCATGCGTCGGCTAGAGTGGTGTAAAGGTCGCCGCCATTGAACACTGGAGCTGTGGAAATGTGTTCTCTGGAGTGATAAATCACGCTTCAACATCTGGCAGTCCGACGGACGAATCTGGGTTTGGCGGATGCCAGGAGAACGCTATTATCCCTAATGCATAGTGCCTACTGTGAAATTTGGTGGAGGAGGGATGTTTTTCATGGTTTGGGCCTGGCCCCTTGGTTCAAGGCAAGGGAAAGTTTTACTCTACAGCATACAATGACATTCTAGACGATTCTGTGCTTCCAACTTTGTGCTTCCAACCTTCAGCAATGTTCCAGCATCTTGCGGAAAGCCTTCCCAGAAGAGTGGAGGCCAGTCCCTTTACATCTTTTAAGTCTCTTATGTTTTCTCACTACCCATTTCTCCTCTCATTTGCGTCTTTCTCTCTTATCCCTCTGTCTTTATCTTGTCTTTCAGGGGAGACAACAGAGAAATGTAAAGATTTTCTTTGGCCCCAGTGATCTCTTCTCTGTGCACAACAGAGACAGCGTGCTTCACACTCTACTTGTGTGTGTTCATGTGCGTGCATTTGTCTCACTTTGTAAAGACTCATTTCAATAGAGTTTCACTTAAATGTTTTAGGAATTCCGGAATCTCTCGTGGACAGATTCTCGTGGGCGGATTACACGGCGAGAATCTTTCATGGCTCACGTAGAATCATGTGATTACGTGAGCAGCAGTAGTTCCTGGTTTTGGATTTTCGTCATTGATTATTTGGACAAATCAGGATTGGGCAAAGCTGTTGCTTAAACTGATGTGGTGATTTTCAAGCCCGTGATAAATGGTTTCCACTAGATTCCGCAGCCACACAAAGTCAAAATTGGCCGTATTTCCTTTTTGGCCACGATAAACATGGGTGAAATTAGCGGAAGTGAGAGGTTTGGCCAAGAGTTTACGTTTGCGAGGGTGGAGACGACGTGCCCTTCCTTTGCACAAAGGTAATAACAATTGTTAACGGCATTCCCCCCAGAAGTAAAACAGGAAATGACAAACTTGTGTGAGAGAATTTTACTTCTGGGCAACCGAGATGAGGTATTTTGCGTTTTCTGTGGTGCAGCCATGGCAGGGTGCTACATCTGAATCATAGACCGTGTCTGTTTGCTCTGCTCCACTGAAAAGCTGTCTTGGTGTGTGTGTAAAGTGTGAAAGGCATTTTCTCAGTGAGCAACTAGATCTCACACTTTGACATGACTTTAGTATTCAAGGTCAAATTTCAACGGTTAAAAGTTTAGGCATTCATTCTGAATGGTTATGGTAAGGGTTAAGGTTTGGGATAGGGTTAAAACAATTGAAATAAAAATGAGTGCCTAGCACCGGACTTTAACACACGACCCTCGGAGCTGGAGCTCACAGTTTACGCCCATCAGCCAGCCCCAATCCACAACCCCCTTCTTGATGGTAATAGCGCTCAGCGCTGCCCCTACTGGTGGGTTTTGAAGGCATCTCCCGACGTCCTGGTGACCGGAACGAATGCCTTGAATCTTGGGTGCTAGTGTGAGGAGGTCTGTCTTAAGAGCCTCATCCTGCCAGCCCAGCTTGTGCTCCAACCATCCTTAAAGTGACAGAGTGGGTGTAGGGGGCAAGGGAGAGTCAGCCGTCTTACACTTTTATGAAGCTATTTGGCGGTGGAAGAAATCTGCATTATTAAATCTGGCCATCTCAGCCCCCGCCAAGTCCTCCACTGAAAACCCCCTCTGCTGCTGTTTGATCCTGGTGGTGTTGACTTGAATTATTAAACTCCATCACAATGAAGGCGCTCCATAATTCTTTTTTTATTACATTACTACAATGACATAATTGCATACATCAGACTGAATTATGGATGAGATTTACCTTCGTGGAACGAATGAGTGCAGAAAAGGCCTAATTCAGTGATAGATTTTTATGGATTTCTTATGGAATTCCCTTTGAAGCTCTCTCAGATCTGTGAACGGCAGAGTACCCCTGACGGGGCCTCCTGACTCCCACTGGTCCCGGTTCATCCAGGGAATATTTGATTTTGATTTTATTAAGATCCCCAGTAGCTGACTCCAATGGTGACAGCTAGTCTTACTGGGGTCGGACACACAAGCTAGTCTTACTGGGGTCGGACACATAAGATAGTCTTACTGGGGTCGGACACATAAGCTAGTCTTACTGGGGTCGGATACATAAGTTAGTCTTACTGGGGTCGGACACATAAGCTAGTCTTACTGGGGTCGGACACATAAGATAGTCTTACTGGGGTAGGACACATAAGATAGTCTTACTGGGGTCGGACACACAAACTAGTCTTACTGGGGTCGGACACACAAGCTAGTCTTACTGGGGTCGGACACAAGCTAGTCTTACTGGGGTCGGACAAAAGCTAGTCTTACTGGGGTGAGACACATAAGCTAGTCTTACTGGGGTCGGACACATAAGCTAGTCTTACTGAGGTCGGACACATAAGCTAGTCTTACTGGGGTCGGACACAAGCTAGTCTTACTGGGGTCGGACACATAAGCTAGTCTTACTGGGGTCGTACACAAGCTATTCTTACTGGGGTCGGACACACAAGCTAGTCTTACTGGGGTCGGACACATAAGCTAGTCTTACTGGGGTCGGACACATAAGCTAGTCTTACTGGGGTTGGACACAAGCTAGTCTTACTGGGGTCGGACACATAAGCTAGTCTTATTGGAGTCTGACACATAAGCTAGTCTTATTGGAGTCTGACACATAAGCTAGTCTTATTGGAGTCTGACACATAAGCTAGTCTTGTTGGAGTCTGACACATAAGCTAGTCTTGTTGGAGTCTGACATAAGCTAGTCTTATTGGAGTCTGACACATAAGCTAGTCTTATTGGAGTCTGACACATCAGCTAGTCTTATTGGAGTCTGACGCATAAGCTAGTCTTACTGGGGTCGGACACAAGCTAGTCTTACTGGGGTCGGACACATAAGCTAGTCTTACTGGGGTCGGACACATAAGCTAGCCTTACTGGGGTCGGACACATAAGATAGTCTTACTGGGGTCGGACACATAAGATAATCTTACTGGGTTCGGACACACAAGCTAGTCTTACTGGGGTCGGACACATAAGATAGTCTTACTGGGGTCGGACACACAAGCTAGTCTTACTGGGGTCGGACACATAAGCTAGTCTTACTGGGGTCGGACACAAGCTAGTCTTACTTGGGTCGGACACATAAGCTAGTCTTATTGGAGTCTGACACATAAGCTAGTCTTATTGGAGTCTGACACATAAGCTAGTCTTATTGGAGTCTGACGCATAAGCTAGTCTTGTTGGAGTCTGACACATAAGCTAGTCTTATTGGAGTCTGACACATAAGCTAGTCTTATTGGAGTCTGACATAAGCTAGTCTTATTGGAGTCTGACACATAAGCTAGTCTTACTGGAGTCTGACACATCAGCTAGTCTTATTGGAGTCTGACTCATAGGCTAGTCTTATTGGTGTTCCCCCCTCTTTTACTCTGCCGCTACTCTCTGTTTATTATGCATAGTTACTTTACCTCTACCTACATGTACATATTACCTCAATAACCTTGACTAACTTGTGCCCCCGCACACTGACTCTGTACCGGTACCCCCTGTATATAGCTTTCGCTACTGTTCTTTTACTGCTGCCTATTTTTCTTCTTCTTCTTATAATTGTTTTACTTATCTATTTTTTTACTTAACACTTATTTTTCTTAAAACTGCATTGTTGGTTAAGGGCTTGTAAGTATTTCACTGTAATGTCTACACCTGTTGTATTCAGCGCATTTGACAAATAACATTTGATTTTATCAAAGGTAACACCAAGTAATTTAGTCTCCTTAATTTGATCAACAGTCACACCATTTATTTTTAGATTCAGCTGAGGTCTAGAGCTTAGGGAATGATTTGTACCAAATACAATGCTCTTAGTTTTAGAGATGTTCATGACCAGTTTATTACTAGCCACCCATTCCAAAACTGAGTTTCAATGACTTCATTAGTTGTGGTTGCTGACACGTATAAGGTTGAATCATCAGCATAAATGGACACACAGGCTTTGTTTAATGCCAATGGCAGGTCATTGGTAAAAAAAGAAAAATAATAATAGAGGGCCTAGCAAGCTGCCATGCGGTACACCACACTTTACATGTTTGATGTTTGACATTAGAGAGGCTTCCATTAAGCCTCTGAGTTCTATTAGATACTGTAGATAGCTCTGAATCCATGATATGGCAGAGCTTGAAAAACCATACAACCATTTTTTTTATACAACAGGTTATGGTCAATAATATCAATGGCTGCACTGAAATCTAACAGTACAATGCCCACAATCTTCTTATTCTCAATTTCTATCAACCAATCATCAGTCATTTGTGTCAGTGCAGTAGTACTTGTTGAGTGCCCTTTTCTATAAGCATGCAGAAAGTCTGTTGTTAATTTTGTTTACAGAGAAATAGCATTGTATTTCCAACAGTTTGCTAAGAGCTGGCAGCAAGCTGGCAGAGGGAGTGAAGGCGAGTGGGAGTAGAGAGGAGAGAGGGAGCTAGGACCTCTCAGATAATACTGACCTGACCTGTGGTCTAGAGGTTAGAGTCAACGTTTGGAGGGCCTTTAGAGCTTTAATTGGAAGCATGTCTATTTGAGTGTAACACACTGGTAGTGTTTGTATGCTGAGGCCCTAGCATCAGCCTTCACCTCACATAACCCACATCTCCTGCTCCAGACACAGACAGGTATTAGTGTGGGCTGGCTTAGATTAGAAGGGCCACTGGTATCTACAATCTATCTACAATCTACAATCTACAAATAGAGTGTGTGTACTGTATGTGTGCGCAAGAAAGAGTGTGTGTGTGTACTGTATGTGTGCGCAAGAAAGAGTGTGTGTGTGTGTGTGTGTGTGTGTAAGCCAGGACATGACCCAGATGTCATTAAACAGTAAGAACCCCCTTCAGGCTTTCTTCATATCTTCAGCCACAGTTGTTTTCATTAGCAGCAGCAAGTCCTCTCACTGACCCCAGGAGACTAGTGGAAATATCACACGCACACACACACTCAGACACACAAACACAATTTCCTCCAGTCATCTGGAAACAAGAAACAGTGAAGGTAGATCTGGAGGTAGAACCAGTCAGTAAGGACAGACGGGTCACTGCCAAAATAAAGGAAACACCAAGATAAGGTTTCTTAATAGGGCATGGAGCCACCTCGAGTCAGAACAGCTTCAGTGCACTTTGGCATAGATTCTACAGGTGTCTGGAACTCTACTGGAGGGATGCAATGCCATTATTCCACGAGAAGTTCCATAATTTGTTGATAGTGGTGGAAAATTGTGTCTCGGGCGCCACTCCAGAATCTCCCATAACTGTTCAATTGGGTTGAGATCTGGTGACTGAGACGGCCATGGCATATGGTTTACATAATTTTCGTGCTCATTAAATAATTCAGTGACCACTTGTGCCCTATTTATGGGGTCATTGTCATGGCCTGCTCAGCATTTTTATACATGACCCTTTCAATATACTTTTTATCCCTGATTTACTCAAGTGTTTCCTTTATTTTGGCAATTACCGGTAGATTGAACCATGTTACTAAAGCAATCACTCTTGAAATGGAGTCACATTAGAAAACCATCAATACAGGATATAATGACAGCAGGACAACAACAAACAACCTTCAAGGACTTGGAACAACGATCACTAATGATCCAGTCCATTAAGCCTGATAGCACAGAACCTGTCAATAAGGAACTGGGGGTCATAAAGAATAAACAGTCAGTAAGGACATCATGGGAAAGAAACAGTCGGTAAGGACTTCAAACCAGTAAGAAGCTAGGGGTCATAGAAAATAAACAGTTAGTCATAGAAAAGAAGCAGTCAGTAAGGGCCATTACAAGTCTCTATATCACAGCTCTGTGGAACAGAACAGAATCTCAGTAGGGCTTAATCATGTCAACATGTCGTTTGGCATAACGAGCGCTCCCCAGCCTCTCTGCTCAATCACCAGGCGCCAATGCACATCTCACACATAATGACAGCAATTATGGCCTGTAAAAGCTGAATTATCATATATGCACACTTAATAGCAAAACTGAAATGAATCAAAACATGCCCTCCTTTCGGGCTGCTTATGAACACATAATGATCTATACTTTATTCATACTGAGTAGACTTATTATTACAAGCTTATTGTAGAGAGTACATGGGTGAACAGTTAAAGGGGTTCACCCTTGTTCCGACCTTGATGAGTATTTTGTATGGTCACTATTAGTGATGTGGTACTTTCTCCTTTTCCAGGAGTGGATGAGAGGGTGAGGCAAGGGGGTGAGGTGGTGGAGAGGGTGTATTTGGGGCCAGACACCACGCTGACAACAGGGATAAGCAGCTTATATAGAAAAGTCAGACAAACAGGACAGACAGAATGCTCTAAACACAACAACACTTTGTAATACACTGGGTCTTTAATAAACACGAGACTGAGAGAGGGACAGAGAAAGGGAGGGAGAGAGAGAGAGAGAGAGAGAGCGAGAGGACGAGCAAGATTTAGGCAGTGAGGTAAAAAGAAGGCTTTCAAACACACAGCTGTCACTTTGTCTAGACTAGAGAGAGCGGGAGAGAGAGAGAGAGACTAAGAAATGGGGAGAGAGAGGACTAGCGAGATTTAGAGACAGTGAGACAGATGGAGACTTCTGAGAATCCTAACAAATCAAATTGTATTAGTCACTGGCGCCGAATACAACAGGTGTAGACCTTACAGTGAAATGCTTACTTACGAGCCCCTAACCAACAATGCAGTTTTAGACAATATGAATAAGAAATAAAAGTAACAAATAGTTCAAGAACAGCAGTAATATAACAATAGCGAGACTATATACAGGGGGTACCGGTACAGAGTCAATGTGTGGGGGCACTGGTTAGACGAGGTAATTGAGGCGATTATGTACATACAGTTGAAGTCAGAAGTTTACATACACTTAGGTTGGAGTCATTAAAACTTGTTTTTCAACCACTCCACAAATTGCTTGTTAACAAACTATAGTTTTGGCAAGTCGGTGAGGACATCTACTTTGTGCATGACACAAGTCATTTATCCAACAATTGTTTACAGACAGATCATTTCACTTATAATTCACTGTATCACAATTCCAGTGGGTCAGACGTTTACATACACTAAGTTGTGCCTTTAAACAGCTTGGAAAATTCCAGAAAATGATGTCATGGGTTTAGAAGCTTGTGATAGGCTAGTTGACATCATTTGAGTCAGTTGGAGGTGTTCCTGTGTATGTATTTCAAGGCCTACCTTCAAACTCAGTGCCTTTTTGCTTGACATCATTGGAAAATCAAAATAAATCAGCCAAGACCTCAGAAAAAAAATTGTAGACCTCCTCAAGTCTGGTTCATCCTTGGGATCAATTGCCAAACGCCTGAAGATGCCATATTCATCTGTTCAAACAATAGTATGCAAGTATAAACACCATGGGACCACGAAACTGTCATACCTGTCACGTTCTGACCTAAGTTCTTTTGTTATGTCTTTGTTTTAGTATGGTCAGGGCGTGAGTTGGGTGGGTTGTCTATGTTAGTTTTTCTATGATTTGCTATTTCTATGATTGGCCTGGTATGGTTCTCAGTCAGAGGCAGCTGTCTATCGTTGTCCCTGATTGAGAACCATATTTAGGTAGCCGGTTTTCTATTGTGTTTCGTGGGTGATTGTTTTCTGTTGTGTGTCTGCACCAGCCAGAACTGTTTTCGCTTGTTTCTCTTTGTTATTTTTGTTAAGGAAGAAGCCACTGCTCCAAAACCGCCATTAAAAAGCCAGACTACGGTTTGCAACTTCACATGGGGACAAAGATCATACTTTTGGAGAAATGTCCTCTGGTCTGATGAAACAAAAATGTTTGGCCATAATGACCATTGTTATGTTTGGAAGAAAAAGGGGGAGGCTTGCAAGCCGAAGAACATCATCCCAGCTGTGAAGCACGGGGGTGGCAGCATCATGTTGAGGGGGTGCTTTGCTGCAGGAGTGACTGGTGCACTTCACAAAATAGATGTCATCATGAGGACGGAAAATTATGCGAATATATTGAAGCAACTTCTCAAGACATCAGTCAGGAAGTTAACGCTTGGTCGGAAATGGGTCTTCCAAATGGACAATTACCCCAAGCATACTTCCAAAGTTGTGGCAAAATGGCTTAAGTACAACAAACTCAAGGTATTGGAGTGGCCATCACAAAGCCCTGACCTCAATCCTATAGAAAATTTGTTGGGCAGAACTGAAAAAGCATGTGCAAGCATGGAGGCCTACAAACCTGACTCAGTTACACCAGCTCTGTCAGGAGGAATGGGCCAAAATTCACCCAACTTATTGTGGGAAGCTTATGGAAGGCTACCCGAAACGTTTTACCCAAGTTATAGAATTTAAGGGCAATGCTACCAAATACTTATTGAGTGTATGTAAACTTCTGACCCATTGGGAATGTAATGAAATAAATAAAAGCTGAAATAAATAATTTTCTGACATTTCACATTCTTAAAATAAAATGGTGATCCTAACTGACCTAAGACAGGGAATTTTTACTCGGATTAAATGTCAGGAATTGTGAAAAACTGAGTTTAAATCAATAGCAGTCAATATCAATCGTCATCTTAATTCAGTCTGATCTGAAAGTTGTAAATTCTTGGTTATCTGCACGAACCCTGGCTAACAATTTGAATCAGCAATACAAAATTGGTTTAATAATTGATTTACTAAATACCTAACTAATCACACAGAATTACACATACACATAATTAAATCATAACTTGATTACAAATTACATCATAAAGGAAAACGTTCCTAGTGGGCGGAACAGATATGACAGCTTGTTCCACAAAGGAAAAGGGCTGGGTTTGAGTGAAAGAGCGGGAAGACTGAGGAACACAGGGAGAAGCTGTGCTATCGTAAATACTGTATCTGATGCATTCTAAGTTACCGCCCATTTGGAAAAGGAAAATGCAATAAATATTTACTCTGAGCTGCGCTTCAGTAGGTTGGTGGTAGATGGAAGGCCGTGTTGCCAAACCGAGTCCTTTGAAGAATGTCACTGGTTGTCAACTGGATACGTTGTAGTAACGTCATTGGGTGATAGACGGGATACTCTGTCTGTTCCTTCCTAACCCTCATTGCATCTTCTGTTGCTAACTCAACGGCTAGGAGGTATCACTTCTGTAGTGAATAAGAGTTCAAAGTTCATACCATTCGCAACCAAAGCTCATGTTGATAATGGCTTCGTTCTGTAGTTATTTTCTGAACCATTCTGACATAGGACCGTCGTCCTACATCCTCGGAACAGGAAGTTGTCTTGTAGTCAAGGGCTTATATAGGAAGGGAGAGGAGGGCGTGTTTGAAAAGTTTTATAGCCCATGTCCCTTCACAGAGGCAGGCCACTGATTGAGCAGCCCTATCTTATGAAAACCCAAATCTCACATTTTAGAAGCTAAAATCACATTTCATCCCATCACGAATAATTTCATATTCAAATTTAAATTGAACAACAATTTCATGTGAATCCGATAACTCTGATGTGTAGACTTTCCACTGTAGAGTTTATGTCATCTTATCATTGATGAGAATGTCTCAGATGACAACTGAACTGACATAATATTCATTAAGTACCACCGCATGTGTTCAATTGTTCAGATTACCAGAATATAGTTAATTTCCCCCCACCTACTGATGTTCCCAGAATCTCTATGTTAACCAAGGGTTTTGCAAATGTAACCTCAGTAGGGTAGAGAGAGGAAAATGGGGGGAAGAGGTATTTATGTCATAAACCTACCCCCCAGGCCAACGTCATGACAAGTTATTAAAGCGAATATGCATAGATAATAACAGAGAGTAACAGTCACATGACACCTCTGATGTGTCATAAAAAAAAATCTGATTCTGCTAAAAGTCAACAGAGGAGAAACACTGATGCATAGGAGATTTAAAGGAAAAATATATTTCTCTGCGAGATGTAACAAGAATGCAGAATGTTGTTGTTTATTCATGATGGGAAAAACAAGCCCCCTGAGAAGCTTATTAACCAGTGTTGCTGGAGGGGTAAAACAGAGAGAACATTAATTCTCCCCAGTACTGGGAGTTGGAACTCTATTTTTCTGTCATATGGTCCAATGTTATTGTAATCCGCTCAGAGAAATGGGTCGATCAATGGAGCATTTTCATATCAATGCCAAAACTGGCGAAATACCTTAAGCTGCCAATAAATCCTTGAGAGAATGTGTGTGTGTCAGAGAGAGGGAGAGATGGAGATGAGAAGAGAGGGTGAGAGAGACCGGGAGAGAGGGAGAGAGAGAGCGTGAGAGGGAGAGAGAGAAAGAGAAACGGTATGTAGAAAGACAAGAGAAAGAGAGAGAGATTGATAGAAAGATAGAGGGAGAGAGAGAAGGATCCAGAAGAACAGATGAACATACTTCCCCATGCTGTCTAATTGTGAGCTCTGTTCCATCCTCATTGTACTGCAAATGTTAAATGAGTTGAGCTGGAGCTCTGCCTCTTCAGGAGAATGCCAATGAGTCTGTATGTGTGTGGTGAGTGTGTGTGTTTGTGTGATTGTGAATATGAGTGTACGATAGCAAGTAGCCTATGCGTGTGTTTGTCATTGCCAGTATGTGTGTGTGTGTGAGGGGGTGAGATATAAAGAGAGAGACTCAGACAGAGGACGTCATTTCAAGGTATGCATTTTGTTTTTGCCGCAGGCAAGGTTAGACTCACTCTTTCCCTCTGAACCGTATACCGTATACAGTATATGTGAAAAGTGTAGACACTAACCAGGTTTCCATCCAACAATTTTCCATTTAACAATTTTAATCGCATTAATTACCTGACACGTAAAAAAGACACAACAGGTCTGATGGAAACAGGACATTTGTCAGTAAAATGACCTAGTGCTGACTAAATAAAATACGCTATGCCCCAGGGCATTATGGTGACATGATGATCGTTGCTTGGCTGCGATTATCCATATCATCTCATATAACCTACCAGGTCCACTTTATCAGTGAACTCATGTCTAGAGACTATGCGCTAGATTGGGCAAGTTAGCTTCTTTTTTTTTTTATCTCAAACAGTTTGGTTTTGTGACAAAACCATCTATTGAGTTGAAAATGCAATGGAAACACATTGAACATCAGTTTTTTGGAATTCACCCATAGCTTTTATAAAAGAGTTTTTACCCCATTTTCTCTCTGATTGTTAGTCACGACCTTGTCTCATCGCTGTAACTCCTCAATCGGCTCGGGTGAGGCGACGGTCATGTGTCCTCCGAAACATGACCTTCCTAGCAGCGCTACCTCTTAATTAACACACAGCTTGTTTAACCCAGAATATAGCCACATAAATGTGTCTGAGGAAACACCATTAGACTGATGACAGATTGCAGGCGCCCGGCCCGCCACAAGGAGTCACAAGAGAACGATGAGCCAAGGAAAGCCCCCTGGCCAAACCCTCCCTTAATCTGGACTGGTCCAATTGTGTGCTGCCCTATGGGGCTCCCGGTACTAGCTGGCTGTGACACAGCTTGGTTTCAAACCCGAGACCCTTCACCCATAGCTTTTTATCAGTCAGTTTGATGGAAACACACCTACGCATATTGTTTTTATGCGGATTCTAGAATATTCGCATTGACAATCTGCCGCTGTTGGATTGAAACCTAGCTACTGTAGTTATATATATATATATATATATATATATATATATATATATATATATATATATATATATATATATATATATATATAGCTTAGGGCAGTGACTTTCTTTCTTGGACCAGTTCTTCCTCCCAAAGGGGCTGGTGTGGTTGTAGATTTTTCAGCCTTATCCTAAAATGGATTAAATAATTTCCCCCCCCTCATCAATCTACACACAATACCTCATAATTACAAAGCAAAAACAGGTTTTTATATTGATCACATTTACATAAGTATTCAGATTCTTTAATCAGTACTATGTTGAAGCTCCTTTGGCAGTGAGTACAGCCTCAAGTCTTCTTGGGTAGGATGTTACAAGCTTGGCACACCTGTATTTGGGGAGTTTCTCCCATGTTTCTCTGTAGATCCTCTCAAGCTCTGTCAGGTTGGATGGGGAGTGTCGCTGCACAGCTATTTTCAGGTCTCTCCAGAGATGTTCGATCAGTAAGTCCAGGCTCTGGCTGGGCCACTCAAGGACATTCAGAGACTTGTCCTGAAGCCACTCCTGTGTGGTCTTGGCTGTGTGCTTAGGGTCATTGTCTTGTTGGAAGGTAAACTTTTGCCCCAGTCTGAGGTCCTGAGTGCTCTGGAGCAGGATCTCTCTGTAATTTGCTCCGTTCATCTTACCCTTGATCCTGACTAGTCTCCCAGTCCCTGTCTCTGAAAAATTGCCCCACAGCATGATGCTGCCACCACCATGCTTCACTGTAGAGATGGTGTCAGGTTTCCCCCAGACATGACATTTTGGCATTCAGGCCAAAGAGTTCAATCTTGTTTTCATCAGACCAAAGAATATTGTTTCTCATGGTTTGAGAGTCCTTTAGGTTCCTTTTGGCAAACTCCATGCGGACTGTCATGTGCATTTTACAGAGGAGTGGCTTGCGCCTGGCCACTCTACCATAAAGGCCTTATTGGTGGAGTGCTGCAGAGAAGGTTGTCCTTCTGGAAGGTTATCCCATATCCACAGAGTAACTCTGGTTAGTGACCATCTGGTTCTTGGTCACCTCCCTGAGCAGGGCCCTTCTTCACAGATTGCCCAGTTTGGCTGTGCTGCCAGCTCTAGCAAGAGTCTTGGTGGTTCCCAACTTCTTCCATTTAAGAAGGATGGAGGCCACTGTGTTCTTGGGGACCTTCAATGCTGCAGAATTTTTTTGGTACCTTTCCCCAATCCTGTTTCGAAACTCTACGGACAATTCCTTCGACCTCATAGCTTGGTTTTTGCTCTGACATGCACTGTCAACTGTGGGACCTTATATATATAGACCGGTGTGTGCTTTTACAAATCACATTCAATCAATTGAATTTACCACAGGTGGACTCCATTGAAGTTCGTAGAAACATCTCAAAGATGATCAATGGAAACAGAAAGACCTCAATTTCGAGACCCATAGAAAAGAGTCTGGATACTTATGTAAATAAGGTATTTCTGATTTAATTTTTTAACCACTTGCAAAAACATGTTTTTGCTTCGTCATTATTGGGTATTGTGTATAGATTAACAAGGAAAATATGTATTTAATACATGTTAGAATAAAAAAATGGAAAAATGTGGAAAAAGTCAGAGGGGTCAATACTTTCCGAATGCAATGTATCTGCTCATCCTTAGATGTGTATGACATAAACTGTACGAGATGTGACCTCTACTACTCTTACAAGTCCTGATAAGATCTGAGACTGCATCAAACAAAGCCCACAGTAACCTGAAGCACCATGCTGAGGACAGGACGGCTCATAATAATGTCGGGAATGGAGTCAATGAAATGGTATCAACCACATGGAAACCATGTGTTTGATGTGTTTGATTCCATTCCATTGACTCCATTCCAGCCATTATTATGAGCCGTTCTCCCCACAGCAGCCTCCGCTGCACCATGCACTACATTAGACTGGTCATGTTCAGCAGCCAACAGATCTCTACATGTGGTTTAGATGATCAATGGGTGAAATATGTATTGTGTGGTGTTCGTGTTAGGGGACAACCGTTGTCATTACTAATCTGATAGGCTGGCTATTAGTGTGTATTTGTCCACTGGGCAGAGGGACATCTGATGGGAGGTGGGGTGTTATTAAGGAGGCTTACTGTCTCGTATTGTGTGTGTTTGAGAGCATGTTTAATTAATCAAGTGTGTGGGCTTTCAGACCGTTGATATCAGACGCGTGTTTTATTTAGTAAAGTCACACACACACACTCCGACACTGGGTTCACATTCCAATGTTCTCCAAGTCTAATTGCGCTTGCATTTGCACTCATACTTTTCTTGTTGAAAACATGCACTCTACTCGTATTGGAATCATAGAAATAAATTTGCCCAGGGAAAACGATTATCTGGAAGGCATAAGTGTGGCTGTTCAAGGCCGGTTGCCTGTTTGCTTTTCATGGTCACTGACCCAGCATTCAATGATACAATGTTCCCTGCTTCTATTCCATCCTCAACATTTTTATTTTTACCCAGGCAAGTGAGTTGAGACCAAATTATTTTTTACAATGACGGCCTACCCTGGCCAAACCCTAACCCAGACGATGCTGGGCCAATTGTGCGTCACCCTATGGGACTCCCAATCACAGGTGTGATACAGCCTGGAATCAAACCAGGGTCTGCAGTGACACCTCTAGCACAGAGATGTAGTGCCTCAGACCGCAGCGCCACTCGGGAGCCCAACATCAGACACGATGTATGATAAAGTACATCTTACTGGGATTGAGCCTGACACCAAACCGTTGAAGATGTTCTGGAGATTTGAATGAAGGGTATACATTCTGTTTGTAGCTATTTTCAATGATTGTCTTTGATTCAGAGAAAACATACCTCTTATGAAATTTACATTTTCATATTCCAATCGTTATTTTCTGTTTGGCAAAAAACTGCTCATAACTAAACTACAGAGTTTACATAGATTGTCTTTAATTCGGAGAAAACATCCCTCTCATTTGGGTGAATATGTATAACCACTCACTTTTCTATATGACCTGAGTCTTGGCATAGACAGATCTGACTAATAACATGTTGGATCATGCTGAGTTTCTATGGCATGTTTTTAGTCTCTACCTGTAGTACTACTATGATGTAGTCTCTATCTGTAGCGCTACCATGAAGTAGTCTCTACCTGTAGTGCTACCATGATGTAGTCTCTACCTGTGGTGCTACCATGTTGTAGTCTCTACCTTTAGTACTACCATGATGTAGTCTCTATCTGTGGTACTACCATGTTGAAGTCTCTACCTGTAGTGCTACCATGTTTTAGTCTCTATATGGGGCGGCAGGTAGCCTAGTGGTTGGAGCATTGGACTAGTGACAAGGCAGTTAACCCACTGTTCCTAGACCGTCATTGAAAATAATAATGGCAGAGCTTTCTCCTATAGAGCTCCATTTTTATGGAATGATCTGCCTATCCACGTGAAAGACTCAGACTCGGTCTCGACCTTTAAGTCTTTATTGAACTCATATCTTCAGTAGGTCCTATGATTGCGTGTAGTCTGGCCCAGGGTTGTGAAGGTTCTCCTCTCTCCACTGGGATTCTCTTCCTCAAACCCTATTACAGGGGCTGAGTCACTGGCTTACTGGTGCTCTTCCATGCCATCCCTTGGAGGGGTGCACCACTTGAGGGGTGCACCACTTGGGTTGAGTCACTGACGTGATCTTCCTGTCCGGGTTGGTGCCCCCCTCGGGTTTGTGCCTTAAGGGAGATCTTTGTGGGCTATACTCGGCCTTGTCTCAGGGTAGTAAGTTGGTGGTTGAAGACATCCCTCTAGTGATGTGGGGGCAGTGCTTTGGCAAAGTGGGAGGGGTTATATCCTGCCTGTTTGGCCCTGTCAGGGGGTATAGTCGGACGGGGCCACAGTGTCTCCCGACCCGTCCTGTCTCAGCCTCCAGTAATTATGCTGAAATAGTTTATGTGTCGGGGGGCTAGGGTCAGTCTGTTATATTTGGAGTATTTCTCCTGTCTTATCTGGTGTCCTGTGTGAATTTAAGTATGCTCCCTCTAATTCTCTCTCTCTTTCTCTTTCTCTTCTCTTGGAGGACCTGAGATCTAGGACCAGGCCTCAGGACTACCTGACCTGATGACTCCTTGCTGTCCCCAGTCCTCCTGCTCGTGCTGCTCCTCCAGTTTCAATTGTTCTGCCTGCGGCTATGGAACCCTGACCTGTTCACCGGACGTGCTACCTTGTCCCAGGCCTGCTGTTTTCGACTCTCTCTCTCTCTCTACCGCACCTGCTGTCTCTAACTCTGAATGATCGGCTATGAAAAGCCAACTGACATTTACTCCTGAGGTGCTGACCTCTTGCACCCTCTACAACCACTGTGATTATTATTATTTGACCCTGCTGGTCATCTATGAACTTTTGAACATCTTGGCCATGTACTGTTATAATCTCCACCCGGCACAGCCAGAAGAGGTCTGGCCACCCCTCAGAGCCTGGTTCATGGTTCCAGAGCCTGGTTTTTTGAAGCCACCGTGCTTCTACATCTGCATTGCTTGCTGTTTGGGGATTTAGGCTGGGTTTCTGCATACACTGTAGCACTTTGTGACATCGGCTGATGTAAAAAGGGCTTTATAAATACATTTGATTGACTGGTTGATAGTCTCTATCTGTGGTGCCACAGTACCATATTGTAGTCTCTGCCTGTAGTGCTCCCATGTTGTAGTCTCTACCTGCATAGGGATGTGCGAAAGTCAGTTCTCAGCCGTGAGTGTCCTCACTAGAGCCAGTGAATGTGTGTGCGTGCAAGCGTGCCCTTGCCTGCCTCCCTACGTGCATGTGTGTGTGTGTGTGTGCACGTGTGTGTGTGTGTGTGTGTGTGGGTGTGCATGTGTAAAACACCTCACGCTGCCTACTCAGCGAGTACTGCGTTCCAGGACCTTTACCTTGCTAGCACACTTGATTACCCTCCCGAAGCATCTTATCTGTCGGCGCCAGCGAAAAGCTAGCAAAAAATGTTCACTGTTTCCTGCAACCTGAATCTGAATTAGGAACTTTATTTTGCCCCGCGGCAGTGCTCTGTCTATCTCACAGAACAAGCGGATATTTGACGAGGTGCTCCTCAGCCTCACTTAACTTGGTGTCTCTCCTACGGTCAGACCTAGTGTAGTACAGCATCCAAACATCCTTCTCCACACCCCCTGCTCTCGCTCTCTCGCTCTCTCTCATTCCTGATTGGAAGAGCATCTCTGCCTGCTGTGTGTACCTGTAGGTAGTGTTTGCCTCTGATTGTTACAACGAGTGTCACTTTTACATGACACGTTTTGTGTGTGCGCGTGTGTGTGTTTGCGTGTGTGTGTGTGTGTTTGCCTGTGTTTGTGTTTGTGTGTGTGTGTGTTTGCGTGTGTGTTGGTGGCTCCTCATGCCCTCCCTCAGCTAGCTCAGTCTCTAATTAGCCACAGAGGGACGTGAGAGAGAGGAGAAGCATTCATGAGCAGCGTGTCTGCGTTGAAGGGCCAAGGGGTGTGAGACCTGGCCTGAGTCTGCACTGCCTGCTGCATAATTAATGAACACCAACACAACACTGTCTGAGTGTGCTGTCGAACACCATATTTACCCCTGTGATTAAATTAAATAAGCAAGCTAAGCAGCATTTGTTTGTCCTGCTTATGGAAGATCAATATCAAGACACAAGTGAACAGTTTTACAAGGGAGTTTGGGATAAGTCCAGCAAGTTCTGATGAAGTATCGGAGAGAAGATAAGAGGAGAATTATATATATTTTCTTTCCTGGATCAAACATATGTTTTTTTTAGGCCTCCCGAGAGGAGGAGAGAGAGAGAGAGAAGGGAAGGTGTGAGGGATGACAAATACTGCCGAGGATGCTCTCATGTCACGGCCGTTAGAAAAGCGCTTACGGAGAGAATCGCTGAGCTCCTAGACCTTATGGGAGGCGGCGGGCTGATAAGGGTGCCCTTTCACTCCAATAAACACCTGACGCACAGACACGCACACACACACACACACACGCACACACACACACACACACACACACACACACACACACACACACACACACACACACACACACACACACACACACACACACACACACACACACACACACACACACACACACACACACACACACACACACACACAATGGAGCTTGATACTCCAGGCGTGCGTGCGCGTGTGTGTGTGCGTGCGTGGATGTGTGTGTATAAGTCAAACCTCAATCTGACAGTAAGGTTAGAGAAGTAGGAGGAGGATGGTAAGAGGTTTAGGCAGGGATTTGAAGTCAGGGTGGTTGATATTGCAGAGCAGAAGGGAGAGGCCAGGGAGCAGAGACGGCTGGTTTGAAATTGAAGGTGTGTGTGCGTGTGAGCAGAAACTACTCTCCATGGTCAAACTACTCCAAAGTACATCCCCAAAGTATGCCATCTCTTTTCTCCTACCTTGAATTTCCCTTTCCAAAAAGCCACTTTGCTCAACTTGTCTTTGATAGGCATGTCAGAGCTGAGAGGTACTGAGAGGCGGTGAAAGGCAGAGGGGTGGCAGGAGGGGCAAACTGACCCCCTGTGGTGACACACATTGCCCTGTTGTTGGGGGCGACTGATGCCGTGGCAACAGTAGCATCCTAATGTGGTCCCACCACAGTGGGGGTTCCTACCTCCTCTTTCCAGACCTGCATTACAGATGAGTTTAGAACAGATGAATTTAAGAGCCTTAGAATGGTTATTCAGATAGATTATTCTGTCTGTCGTGTACCAGACAGTGAACCAGACAGGACATGAACCTCAGTGTGCAAAATGCCGGCATAGGATGGCAAAGGGGCATCAAAGGCTTTCGAAGTCATCAAAACAAGGTCGTCCACACTCACAGATGTTGGGCCCTATTAAAGACCCTTCAGATAATAGTGATGTTCTGTGTGAAACAGATGTGAATATATAATGGCATGAGTTCAGTGTAGGTAGTGTTTGGAGGAGATAGACTTGGGTTGGGTTCAGTGTTGTTTGTCTGTTTGTGGGGGGCAGACTTGGATTATTAGTTGACTTAGCTTGTCTGGAGGTTGCAGTCCTCTGCTGGGTTTGTCCATCATACAGTGGTCCAGAGACTGATCTACCGTCTGTCCGTCTGACTCCGACTCCGACTCTGCACTGCTCTCCAGCCACTGAACCCAAATACTGATCTACCATCTGTCTGAGACTGACTCCGACTCTGCACTGCTCTCCAGCCACTGAAACCAAATACTGATCTACCGTCTGTCTGAGACTGACTCTGACTCTGCACTGCTCTCCAGCCACTGAACCACAACTTACTGCACCAGTCATACCACCAACCAAGCTAACAGAGAGGGGTGGAGAGGAGAGGTGAGGATGAGGACAGGAGAGTGAGAAGGGTGGAGAGGAGAGGGTTGGAGAGGAGACAGACTGTCTGACGAGCATGTTCCTTAACAGGTGCTAATGACTCGACGGAGCTCAACAAAGTAGTGTGTGTTAGTCCATGGGTGTGTGACTATCAGTTTGTAAGTGTTTGTGATTTAGTGGTGAGTTGTCTTTTATTGACTTGACCGTGTGGAGAGTTAATGGGCCAAGGTAAAAGCTTTCTTTTCAAACAAAAGTGGGTCAGAGAGAGAGAGAGAGAGAGAGAGAGAGTGAGAGAGAGTGCGAGAGAGAGAGAGAGAGAAAGAGGCATGTGTAGAATGAAAATGATATCTTCATCTCTCTGTATCCCTTTCCCCCTCTCTCCCTCTCTCTCTCCCCCCCTCTCTCTCTCTCTCTCTCCCCCCCCTCTCTCTCTCTCTCTTTACGCCCCCCCTCTCTCTCTTTACGCCCCCCCCTCTCTCTCTCTCTCTCTCTCTCTCTCTCTCTCTCTCTCCCTCCTCTCTCTCTTTATCCCCTCTCTCTCTCTCTCTCTCTCTCTCTCTCTCTCTCTCTCTCTCTCTATCCCTATCTCTCTCGCTCTATCCCTCTCTATCCCCCCTCTCTCTCTATCCCGCTCTCTCTATCCCTCTCTATCCCCCCCTCTCTCTATCCCTCTCTATCTCTCTGTCTCTCTCTCTGTTCCTCTCTCTCTTCTTTAGCCTGTAGGGGGGCAGCGTAGCCTCTGCTAAGTAGCAGGGTTACAGCCATCAGCAGATCATATGCATGATAGGTTCAAATGTCAAAGCAAGAGGCAGCCTAACAGTCTAACAGTAGAGCCTGGACTAAATACTGATATGATAAAGATTTTATGAGACAGACCTGGGATCAGTTGGTAGGGCACTTGACTTGACCGTCCATCTCTTCAACCAGCAGCCCAATGTTTGGTTATGAATGGCAATATCATTTCACTGCTCTATTCAACAGACTCAACCACATTTGCATCAATACAGAGATATACCATGATAACAGGGGGATGGAGAGAAAGGGGAGAGTGTTTTTTGTGTGTGTGTGTGTGTGTGTGTGTGTGTGTGTGTGTGTGTGTGTGTGTGTGTGTGTGTGTGTGTGCACGTGTGTTTGTGTGTGTCTGGGATCAAATGCCTCCATCCAAGGACTATTTGGCATAAAGACCAGAAAAAACAAACATTTACCCATTTTGAAATCGTAAGAAATCAAAGCTTTATTATTGATGGTCTCTGGGCAGCCAAAAGTTTGTGGTGTGTGTGTGTGTGTGTGTGTGTGTGTGTGTGTGTGTGTGTGTGCGCGCGTGGGCTCTATAAAACAGCTGCAGGACGCTGATCGTAATTGTCTAAACCACTGGGATCAAATGCCTCCATTAAAGGACTATTTGGCGTAAAGAACAGAAAAAAAATAACCATTACCCATGATGTCTTTGTGGGTGAGGCTATGGCTGCAATCACCAGAGGATTTCCCTGTGACAACGTGATAGTCAATCCCGACTATTTTTTCTATGATGAAGGAACCCTGAAAGGCATTAGAATGAGGAATGACTTCATCACCCCTGTAGGTGTGAGATGAATAATGAGGAGTGATGCTCTGCTCTGCTGTACTCGGAGGGACTGAGTGTGTTTGTTTAAATGATTAACTCTCAGTTATGTCTCGACTTGAGTTTGATGCCTCTCTTGTTTTGATATAGTTTTATATTCTTTGGTCGAGAGAGCTCACAGTTCAAACGCTCGTTCCGGTAACTATATTCTACGTACTGTTTAAAGTACTTTTTCTTTCACTGCGTATGATCAAACTTAGTAAGGGCAATCGTTCAGCATCAAGTGTCCCCAGCTACTTGATATCGTATACATTCACACCCCACTCACGCACCTTACCCTCCTCTCTTCTCTTACCTCTGTTTTAAGCCACAGACCAATGTCAGACACTTTGACTCTCTCTTTCTCTCTGTATCTATTCATCGGCAGTCTCTGTCCTGCCCTGCTGTTGATTCTGGCTTGTGTTTGTGTTTGTGTGTGTGTGTGTGTGTGTGTGTGTGTGTGTGTGTGTGTGTGTGTGTGTGTGTGTGTGTGTGTGTGTGTGTGTGTGTGTGTGTGTGTGTGTGTGTGTGTGTGTGTGTGTTATAATAAATGGACTTTATTTCTCACAGAGCAGCGTTCTCATTTTCATAACTGCTCTCCGATAAGATGTTCACTCACCTTGTGACTGAGTGTGTCCTTATGTGTATTTGCACTTGTGCGTCTAAGCTTTGCGCAGGTGTTTGTGCATAGGGGAAGTTTGTATGCACATGTCTTGTACAAGCTCTTGTCTACACTAGCATTCCTATATTTACATTCAAGCCCCTTAGACAGGGAAAGGGGATACCTAGTCAGTTGCACAAGTGAATGCATTCAACTGAAATGAGTCTTCCCCCCATTTAACCCCTCTGAATCAGAGAGGTGCAGGGGTCTAACTTAATTGACATCCACATCATCAACGCCCAAGGAGAAGTTGCTGTTGGGCGTTAACTGCCTTGATCAAGCGCAGAACGGCAGATTTGCCCACCTTGCCGGCTCAGAGATTTGAACCAGCGACCTTTCAGTTACTGGCCCGAACACTCTTAACCGCTAGGCTAACTGACGACATTGGAGGTTTGTGCATAAAGCCCACTTGTTAAATCAATATAATTATCTCAAGCAGGGGTGACTGTGGTAGAGCATGGTACAGCGCTCCAGTCTCAGCTGCCATGTTGACTGAGCATGTGAAGAAATGTATGGTGGCATGAAACATGAACCAAGAAGTGCTGCATTGTGTTCCTACCCAGGGTGAACCAGTACACACTCGTACAGCAGCCCACGCACCGCCGGTTGTCACTTCAGATAAACAAAAACCAGGCTGCCCATCGATCACAGTCACGCAGACCGAGGCGTGTGTGTGTGTGTGTGTGTATGAGTGTGTGTGCGTATGAGTGTGTGTGTGTGTGTGTATGAGTGTGTGTGTGTGTGTGTGTGTGTGTGTGTGTGTGTGTGTGTGTGTGTGTGTGTGTGTGTGTGTGTGTGTGTGTGTGTGTGTGTGTGTGTGTGTGTGTGTGTATGTGTGTGTGTGTATGTGTGTGTGTGTATGAGTGTGTGTGCGTATGAGTGTGTGTGTGTGTTCTGAGCGCCACGAGAACTTTAATTAATATTTTGTCCCCCCTTCCTCCCCCATCTCCTCTTGCCTTGGCGGCCCCCACTTCACTCTGTTATTGTGTCCTGGTTTGTGAGTGAGTGAAGAGGGGACCGGGGAGAATAAAGGAAGGAGAGAAGAGAAAGATAATTAGAAAACACACCTTGGAGCTGAGTGAAATCAGTCACCCGCATTCTGCTCCCCAGGTAAGAGACTGGGACAGAGATAAGTCACCGTGAATAGCACTGTACCCAAACTGTGCCTGAAGTGAGAGTCAATGTGTACAATACTCCATCTCCCCAAAACTTCTTGATGCTTTTTAGTTAAGACCAGAAAAATGGTTTGTTCAAGACACATACTGTGGACACATATTGTTATTCTGGCTCACAGGAGCAGAAGTATGTTTGAATGAACTCCATGTAATCTAATCTGGAACCAATATCATGTCTAACCTTGTTTTGAAAGCCTCAATGAATTCTGCTGCCATCACCACAAGCAGATCCCATTCCATGCATTAATAACATAGGAGTGAGAGAGATCAGAAGAGGACATGAGGCTGAGTAATGGAAGTCACGGAATGACAGTTGTCCCTATGGCGACACAGGACTCCTCCTTCCTTCTCTTCTCCTCAGTTCCGTCCATACATCCTGTGAACTTGATTCCCTCCCCATATCCAATCAAACAGAGCCCTTACAGAGACAGAGAATACAGACTATGGAACACTGACATGAACCATGAAGCATTGTAGTGCAACAGAGAACACACAGTATACTGTAGACTTGTGGAACACTGGACACTCACCATCGGTCAGAGAACACAACAACACCTGCCAAAGTCCTATACATTAAACCAAGGACATGACTCACACAGTATAGAACAGAGCCATACGGAATATAAACTCTGAACAGATCTAGTCGGTATGGAGTGTCATCACCACTGTCCGAGGGCTGAGCTGGTGGAAACTAGGACTGCAATTTAGTAAATATGAACTGAGCGAATAGGAACATAGAGCTACACTGTACAGACTGTAACCACTGTTGTCTAATGTTGTAGATGGTGGAACCAGGGAGTGTAATTTAGTGAGGTGTAAAGTGTGTTTAATCCCCTCGCTGTAGTCAGGGTTTATTCATGTGTGCGTGTTCCTGTGGTGGCCCCGGGCCAGACTCTCCTTGATGTTCATTTACGAGCTCACACTCTCCTCTCAGGGTAACAGCACTGTATTACACCTTGGATGGAGATCATATGGCACCCATAACATCACAATGGACACAGTACACCACAGGTGTGTGTACACAAGCAGGAGCACGCATGGAAGAGTGTTTGGAGTAAAAGCATTGGAGGAAAGCAGTCCACGCACATACCTGTGGACCAGTGCACACGCCAGCGTCTGCACACTAAAGAGGGGCCATGAAGACACATTCTGAACAGAGTGGATGATTATTTTTGCTGTCCATTCACCCATGGAAACCACACGTGGCTAAATCAACAGTGGTTTAAACCCACTAAAACATAATGGTTTGTTTAAATCTCACATTTAAACAGTCAAGGTTTATCTCTCTCACCAACCAGGGGTTTGAACAAAAAAACATTTCAGTTTCTCCCAAAAATACAATAACTGTAAATTCCGCCGCGGCGCAGTGATATAACTCCTCATTTTGCAAGAGTTTGACATTTGGAATAATTATTTCTTGGGGAGCTGGTGTTCCAGGCCTTCCTTTGCCTGAGCAGGGTTGAGGACTATTGATTCAACCCTCACTGTTTTTCATTGGTTCTAATGAAACACAGGTCCACAGTGGAATACTAATACATCCAGACACACACTCACACTCACACTCACACTCACACTCACACTCACACTCACACTCACACTCACAGTGTGTGTGTTTATTTTTCCTCCATAAAAGTAAAGATAATTACTCTGCTACTCTGTCAGACTAGGCCCACCGCTGACTTTCCCTTCTCACTCTCTTTTTCTTATTCTTTTTCTATTTTCGCTGCCTCTATCCGTTTGTTCTCATGTAGAGCAGATGATAATGCCTCACTCCGGCAAATTACTCCAAGAAAAAGAGCTTGCCGAACACACACTGTCCCATGTGTGAACCCATTTATCCGGTTATCTGTGTGTGTGTGTGTGTGTGTGTGTGTGTGTGTGTGTGTGTGTGTGTGTGTGTGTCTGTGTGTGTGTGTGTGTGTGTGTGTGTGTGTGTGTGTGTGTGTGTGTGTGTGTGTGTGTGTGTGTGTGTGTGTGTGTGTGTGTGTGTGTGTGTGTGTGTGCATGTTTGTGTGTGTGTATGTCATCGCTCTCAGTCTCAACCCACCCCTCATGTGTGTTTGAAGGGAGAAAGCCTGTGAGAGTGTATCTGTACAGGGGCGGACTGGGACAAAAAATCAGAGTCCATCTGTCTCTCTCTGTTTCCTTCCTACCTCCACTGCACTCACCTCTGAGCTGTCTCTGGTAAGCCTAGCATCCTTTACCTCAGCACTGGCACCAGAAGACCAGGAGCCACACTGCTTGTGCTGGGCCCAGCAACATCCTAGATGTGAATGAATAAACGCATTTAATAGATAAAGAATAAATATTACTGAAGAAATGCCTAGTAGACGACCATTTGCTCATAATATCTTATGAAAGCCTGACTACTCACGCAAAACATGTATAAAGCATTTATGAAGTATGAATAGCACTCACTAGATTAAGGACTGCAAAAACCCTTTACTAATGATTAGTAAATTACAAAAATGTAGATTGTTACCCCACTCCACCACCAAGTTCCCAGACATTTCTGGGGGGAATGGCCCTAGCCCTCACCCTCCGATCCAACAGGTCCCAGACGTGCTCAATGGGATTGAGATCCGGGCTCTTCGCTGGCCATGGCAGAACACTGACATTCCTATCTTGCAGGAAATCACGCACAGAATGAGCAGTATGGCTGGTGGCATTGTCATGATGTCAGGATGAGCCTGCAGGAAGGGTACCACATGAGGGAGGAGGATGTCTTCCCTGTAACACACAGCGTTGAGATTGCCTGCAATAACAAGCTCAGTCTGATGATGCTGTGACACACTGCCCCAGACCATGACGGACCCTCCACCTCCAAATCGATCCCGCTCCAGAGTACAGGCCTCGGTGTAACGCTCATTCCTTCGACGATAAACGCTACTCCGACAAATGGGCACAAAACCGCGACTCGTCAGTGAAGAGCACTTTTTGCCAGTCCTGTCTGGTCCAGTGACGGTGGGTTTGTGCTCATAGGTGACGTTGTTGCCGGTGATGTCTGGTGAGGATCTGCCTTACAACCGGCCTACAAGCCCTCAGTCCAGCCTCTCTCAGGCTATTGCAGACAGTCTGAGCACTGATGGAGGGATTGTGCGTTCCTGGTGTAACTCGGGCAGTTGTTGTTGCCATCCTGTACCTGTCCCACAGGTGTGATGTTCGGAAGTACCGATCCTGTGCAGGTGTTGTTACACGTGGTCTGCCACTGCGAGGACAATCAGCTGTCCGTCCTATCTCCCTGTAGCGCTGTCTTAGGCGTCTCACAGTACAGACATTGCAATTTATTGCTCTGGCCACATCTGCAATCCTCATTTCTCCTTGCAGCATGTCTAAGGCACGTTCAATGAGATGAGCAGGGCATGTTTTTCAGAGTCAGTAGAAAGGCTTCTTTAGTGTCCTAAGATTTCATAACTGTGCCATCTGTAATCTGTTAGTGCCTTAAAGCTGTTAGTCTTAACGACCGTATCACAGGTGCATGTTCATTAATTGTTTATGGTTCATTGAACAAGCATGGGAAACAGTGTTTAAACCCTTTACAATGAAGATCTGTGAAATCATTTTAATTTTTATGAATTATCTTAGAGAGACAGGGTCCTGAAAAAGCGATGTTTCTTTTTTTTGCTGAGATTATATTGTGGTTCATATATAGCGCCTCCTTTTCTCATTACAATACACTAATCTTGATGGTTCCTCCCTTCCTTTGCCCCCTTCATTCCCACCGGTGCTTCTCGGTGCACCCCTCTCCTCATCGCTCCTTCCTCTTCACACACTGCATTCTCATTTACTTCCAACGCTCCTCTCCTTCCTGCCTTCCTCCCCCCTTCATTTCCTCTGTTACTTCCACCTTGCTCAGCCATCTTCCTCTCCCCTCTCTCCTGCTATAGCTGCCCCCGCTCTTTCTCCCCCCCAACCCCTCATCCCCACTCCCTTCCTCCTCTGTCCCCTCCCCTGGTGCATCTTGCGTACTGGTCTGGTCACCCGTCTGTGGTTTTCAATCAGAGCTGTGTAATGGCTTTTCTGCTTTGCGTGGAGAGGATCCTAAAATGTATCAATCATTATCATCAAACTGCGCCAGACCCATTTCCTCTCCACTGTCCCCCTTCCACCGTCCCTGGATGACTCTGTCAGTGGCCACACCACAGCCAGGATAGAGGTGTGTGTTCTCTGCCTGCCTGCTTGCCCTGCTCACTGCTGTGCATCTGTGACAGCCTCAATTCAAACTGAACACAGTCTGAACACAGGAGGAAAATCCAGACAATCTACGTTGATTAAGACAGAGCCAACTAGTGAATCTCAATGGAATCTTTCATCATCTTCCTCCTCTTCATCGTTCTTTGTCTGTCGTTACCGCTCCCTCTCTCTCATTCTCTTTCTCTGTTTCTCTATTTCTGTAATTCTTCTGCCGCTTTTCTTTTCTTTCTTTTTTATATTGCTCTTTTTCCTCTACTTTCTCATGTCCGATTTATGTTACCTATGCTCTATATTCTCTCTCTCTCTCTCTCTCTCCCCTCCGCCCCCACTCTCTCTCTTTCTCTTTTTCTCTCTCCCTCCCCTCCATCTCTCCCCCCACTCTCTTTCTCGCTCCCCCTCCGTCTTATAATGAGACAATTCTCTGTGTCTGGCCTCTGATTGTGTTAGACTACTTCCAGACACCTTCGGAGATTGACAGACAGTTAGTCAACATCACACAGGCACTTCCACTCAGCACCGGATGAAAGATCTCTCTCTCTCTCTCTCTCACGCTCTCTCTACTCATTCGCTCCCCCTCTCCCCGACAGAGACCTGATAGAGTGTCATTGATCTGCATTATTATGATAGGCTGACGGCGTCGATTTATCTCTGATGAGGCAAATTCCAAATGAAAGAGAAGAGATCTCATCACTCTCTTGCATTAAGATAAACGAGGGGCGGGCGGACGTGGCGACGGAGGGGGGGGGGGGGGGGGGGGGGGAGGAGGAGAGGGGTAGCGTGTAATTCAGGACATGTGGGCTCTCTCCTCTGTACTCCCGTCTCTTCGTTTTAGTCTTTAGCGTGCGCCCTAACGCGCGCGTGGGTGATTGATGGGTGATTGTGGGTAGAATCGTAAAACAAATGAACCTCGTGAAGGTCGTGGCAGCAGGCCTGATCTCTGGTCGGTGCTGTAGATCTGTCGGTTTCCACAGTGAGAAGAGGAGATACGTAATGATAATACTGGAGGAAAATGAAGGGGATCTGTAAAGGCTGAGAGTCGACAAACATGCGCTGGTGGATTAATATGAGAGCCATTAGGGGTAGTATGGACTTCTCCCAACACACACACACTATCCTGTAAGACCTATTTTAACCATTCAAATGTATCATAGATTTCTTCTCCTAGCTCTTTGTTGAACACCTTGAGAAGAATTTGACATTGAAATCGGTGCAGATGAGTTCTCACTGAGTGAAGAGTGGGAATAGAGGGAGATGTGAGGCACCCAGGGGATGTCTGGAGATGGGAGGCGGGAGAGAGCAGCGGGAGGCGGGGGAGAGAGGTAGGAGACAGGGGGAGAAGGGCGGAAGGCGGGGGAGAGAGGCGGGAGATGGAGGAGAGAGGTGGGAGGTGGGGGAGAGAGGTGGGAGGCAGGAGAGATAGGCGGGCACGGCAGCCTGACTGAACCGGCAAGAATGAGATCAAGCTCTCTGTCTTAAAACCACTTGATTTCCATTGTTCTCCTCTCTTCCTCTCCTCCTTATCCCACCTCTCTTTCTGTGTTATCCTCTATTCCCAACCTCTGTTCACACTCTCTATACAGTAAATATTCTCTCTCTCTCTCTCTGTCTCCTGTCTCCTGTCTCTCTGACGAACTCTTTCACCCTCTTCCTCAGTATCTCTCTCGCTCTATCTATCTACCCTCTGGTGTTGCATTACAGTTTTTCTCAATTGCTAAAACACTAAAACCCATTGGCTGAACAAAGTTCTCAGTTGCCTGGACTCATTTAGCTAATTGTGCAGTCTGTTGTCAATACCTTAAACCATTTCACATGATAAAACACAATTTGCAGATCTCACTTAGACTTTTCAGCAAAACTCTAAACACATTCTCATTCTCAAAACACATTCTGCACTCTAATGCACATGTCATCCATACTGGTAAACACAAGGGGCAACAATCAAATACAAATAGAGAACACATGTCATTGATTGAACACAACCACTCAAAATGGATTTAACCTGTTTCAAATGATGCGACACAACCAATATAAGCCAGTTCAGAGAGCAAACAGGTTGTTGAAGGTGGTAAGGAGAAAGTCTGAGAATGGATACTGTAGTACAGTGCATTGTAGGCTGTATACTGTACAATGGACAAATTGTATGACCATAAGCTATTTCTCAGCCTTTGACTCAGTTGTCAATTGCATAAAACACTTTTTTCAAAACACTACACACAATTCTCTACCTAAAACACAAAAATCTAACAGGAAGTGACTTGCTTTCCTTTTCCAAACACAACCAATCAAAATGCTACACTTATTCACCAGGTCACACACACACACACACAATTGTGTTCTTTACTGTATTCTAAAGAATATACTTTTGGTTTACATATGTTTATGGTTTTGTTGTATGCTACTGTATACAACAGTAATGTTTGGCCTAATAAATATTTTCTGTTTCTACATTGCATTGGTGTTTACAGTGTTCTTGTTACCCCTCTCAGCCGATTACTTTCACTGTAGAACATTGTATTGATATGTAGATATAAGCCTATGAAAGACCAATGAGCATTAGATTTAGAACAACAGTGTTTACATGGTATATCCAGAAATGTACTATTATGAAAGCAGTGTTTGTCATTTGATGCAAATGCTTCATTCTGACATGTGTTTATGGCATTTTGAATGCAGTGTTACATTTTGAAGGAGATGTGAGGCATTTTGCATTTTGTGTGTGCAGTTTGGGGAATTGTGTGTAGAGATTTGAAAAAAAAGGAGACAGTTTTGAAAAAGTGTGTAAGCAGTTGGAAAAAACTGTAACAGTACTGACTGCTCAATAGATTTTGACTTGTTGCAGGTTAATATCAACAAAAAACAAGAATTACAGTATCACAGAGACAAAGGACAAGTTTGTGAGATGCAGGGTGAAGTACTGTAAAAATAGGGGTACAAGGAGGAGGAAGAACAAAAAACAAAATTGCAAAGAGCAAAGCAGAGTAGTAATTTCTGATAAATTTTGAGCTACTATGATAGAACATGTTTTCGTTCATCAAAAGACAATGGCGGAAAAATCTGAATATTTTTGTAAGATAAAAAATGTACTTCTCCCTGAGAATTGTATGTTTTGAACAATGTGTTTTCTATTTTTCGGTGTATTTACTGACTGCTTGAGAGTGTATATCATTTTGATCCCTTTGTTTATGATTTGAGAGCAGTGTTTGATTTTGAACACAGGTAAAAACTGTTTTGAGGCGAATGTTTCATTTTGCAAGAGGAGTCAGAGGTTATGTAAATAGTGTTTGAAGATGAGGTTTTGTGTTGAATGTTTTCAGGAAATGGAGCAAGGTTTCAGAAATAGTGTTTTAGCAATTGGGAAAAACTGTAATGATAGACACACAGGCACAGCCTGTAAGCCGATAATCGTGATAGTAATTCATATTAAGACAATCTCTCAGTGAGAAACCAGGTGAGCCAACCTGGCACCAGAGACAGGGGGAGAGAGGGAGGGAGAGAGAGAGGGTGGGAGGAAGTAAAATAAGAAGAATAGGGAGCAAGAGAGAGGGAGGGAAAAGGGAGAAGAGGCAAGAAGGGAGAAAGGGAGAGACAGAAATTAGAAAGTAAAAAAAAGGCATTTTCTGGGGAAGAGAGAATGGAAGGATCCAGAGAGGATTGCCAGGTATTGAGAATGAAGTAAAGCCTTGATTTACTTGATGGATGGAGTGATAAAGAAGGGGAGAATAAAAAAGATAGAGGGTTTCATGACTATACTGTGGTGCTTTAGTCGAACGGCACTCCTTCAGGGTCTTAGTTAATCAGCCTAACGAACTGCAGTGGATTAGAAGACATCGTTAGGTCCAGCGAGAATTGGGATTGAAGTGAGAGAGGAGGGTTAATATACCTGAGTCATGTGACGAGGGTGGTGTGATGATATAGAGGAGAGAGTGTTCTCTGAAAGAGAAGTGAGGGATGCATAGACATTACCCTTTGTTCGTGAATGAAAAATAATACAATCAATGAATCAAGACCAAGACTAAAGGTAAAGGCTAATAAGATCTTAACGTGAAGAAAATGTAAGAACGAGGGTCTGCAAGTGGCCTACAATGATATTTTTGGAATGAGAGAGACAGAGAGAGGAAGAGAGAGAGAGAGAGAGACAGAGAGAGAGAGAGAGAGACAGAGAGAGAGAGAGACAGAGAGAGAGAGACAGAGAGAGAGAGAGAGAGAGAGACTTTAATACAGTGTTCTATCATTGTCATCTGCCTGGGTTTAGGGCCTGCTTTCTCTGCTCTCTTGTATATTTGGAGAGCATTACAATGCAGAGAACGGAGAAACGCAGGGGGTGTTCCACCTCAATAAACTCAAGTCGTTTGTCTAATCCCCGTCTCTGCTCCCCCCCTCCTCTCCAACAGGATATTGTTCCTCTCAGATGTTTTTCGTTTGTTTGTCAAGCACGGTCGCCTGCTCTCGAGAGCTACTCGCCGAAAGAGGAGAGCCTGGCTTTAAAAGAGGCAGACATTTTGGGTCTAATATAAAAGCTGTGTCATGATTCCAGATAAACCTCTTGAGCTTATGGCCTCTGCTTTCTCTACTACGCTAAGAGAAAGTTTATGCCTACAATAGCAGCGACATAGGCTTTCTTTTGAGTGATGAGAGATACATTGAGGACAGACAGGTACAAATACATATTACTGGATGCTGACATGTAGGCTACAATGATGCAGGTTGACACATCAGTAGCACCCCCCCCCCCCCAAAAAAAAACAGCAGTAGCATGTCATGTTATAACCAAGTAACATGCCATGCTAAATTGGATATTGCCTGTATGTTGGGTGCATTCGTAAATTCGCTCTGGTTATCTACTCCGATTTCAGAGCACTCTCATCTGAGTGTGCCAGAGAGCAGAATAACTGAAGGATTTACGAACGCTCAACACCCGTTGAATATGGCCGATGTCAGTAAACGTTGGCAAAAAAAAAGCAGAATTCAACTGTTGCCAGCAGCACAGTTAATCACTAACGCTCTGGAAAACATGAAAACATAACAGACTAACCAGCTATGCTAGAGCGAGAAAAATGGTCAGAGTGAGGTGTTCCCTCATTTGTGTCTGGAAGTAGCTAGCCAATGTTAGCACGGTTAGCTTGGGTGCTTGACTGACACTGAGGTCAGAATGCTCGGATAAACCCTACTCCTCGGCCAGAGCGTCCAGTGTGCGCTCTGAATGCTCAGAGAGCGAAACTGTCTGAATTTAGGAATGGACAATCTGACAACGCTCTGAATATATGAAAGCCCTGAGCGCACTCTGGCACTCTATATTGAATTTTTTCAGTCTCCCGAGGGGGAATAGGCTTTGTCGTGTCCTCTTCACGACTGTCTTAGTTTGGACAATATATGATGCATCTCTCTCTCTCTCTCTCTCTCTCTCTCTCTCTCTCTCTGTCTCTCTCTCTCTCTCTCTCTCTCTCTCTCTCTCTCTCTCTCTCTCTCTTTCCCTCTCTCTCTCTCTCTCTCTCTCTCTCTCTCTCTCTCTCTCTCTCTCTCTCTCTGTCTCTCTCTCTCTCTCTCTCTCTCTCTCTCGCTCTCTCTCTGTCTCTCTCTGTCTCTCTCTCTCTCTCTCTCTCTCTCTCTCTCTCTCTCTCTCTCTCTCTCTCTCTCTCTCTCTCTCGTCGGAGTGCATGCTGGGAGTGAGTCGTCAAGCAGGGGTGATTGTGAGAGCGAATGGAATTTCTTTTCACTCTATTGGGTTTTGGTATGTACATATGAACTAACATTGATTAGTTCAGTTGTTTTAAGGGTATATTGTTTAACTATCACTAAGCACGTATAGGGGTGGTCGGAGGCATGGAGTAAAAATTCCTGTTGCGGCTGGGTCTTCAGTGGATAGTTGAGAGGGGTGTTGTGTTGAGGGAGACACAGACGCTGGTATTTCCGCTTATGAATCCGGCGAAGAAAGTTATGCTTTCTAACGTGCCACCATTTGTTAGAGATTAAGTGTTAGAGCGAGAGTTATCTCGTCATGGTCAAATCTTATCTACAATAAAGAAGGTTCTTTTTGAATGCAAATCTCCGCTGTTGAAACATGTCGTGTCTCATAGGAGACAAGTGCATATGATTTTATAAAAGGAAGGAGATGAACTGAATTTAGCGATTAGTTTTAAGATTGATGGATTTGATTATGTCTTCTATTGAATCAATGAAATGTTTTGGATGTGGAAGAGAGGGGCATTTGGTGCGTAGTTGTCCCGAGAATGAGCGCGCTGAGCCTGGTAGTAGCTTTAGTGCGGGTGCAACTAACGTACCACAGCGAAGGGATGAAAATACTACAGGTGTAGGGGAAGAGAGAAGGTGGGCAGATGTGGTTGGAAAAGTAGGAGAGGAAGGCATTGTGGATACGGGGGCAATTGTGGTAGATCAGAACAAAGAGGGAGGGGAAACAGTAGGTGAGATTGCGACTGCCGTTGCTGAGGTGGTGCTGGAAGATGAAATTGGAGGTCAAGAGGAGATTGAAATAACGGAAAAGGAAGCGGATGTTTTCAAAATACCGTGGAGTAAAAGGAAGAATTTAAGGGGTGGTGAAGGGTCTAATTCTAAGAGAAAGGTAGAGATGGATAAATCAGTTGAAGATGAACAGGTTGTAGAGATGGAGTTCTTCTGGGGAGGATAGCGAGAGTGAGTCATCTGACGCGTCACAACAATATAGTGAGATAGATGGGGTGGAAGGGAGGTATGGGATCGAGAAGATACGTCAATTTCTGAAATTGACAAAAGGGAAGAAATATATGCAGGATTACAATGTAACTGATTTTTTCCCTGAACGTGAATTGTTTATTGAATCAGCAAAGTTTCTGATGTCAAAAATTACAGGGGAAGGTTTGAAAAGCCCTGAAATTGCTAGACTCAAGAAAGTGGTCACGAGAGTAATAAGTGATGTAAATTCTAAAGAAAATGAAAGAGTTCAGTTGCAGTTTTAACTCTGTAAAGAGATGTGGTGGCTGTATCTTCCTCTGTATTTTTTTTTAATCCATGAGCAGTTTTAAGATCTCTTCTTTAAACGTAAATGGGGCAAGAGATGTTAAAAAAAGAGCCATGGTGTATGAGTTATGTCATGGTGTATGAGGGGAAAGGGAAGTGACATAATTTTTCTACAAGAAACGCATAGTAATTTGGAAAATGAAGTTATGTGGCAACAGGAGTGGGGGGGGGGGGGGACAGTGGTGTGTAGTCATAAAAACTTAAAAAGTGGGGGTGTGGTTATCTTGTTCGCAAAAGGTTTTTTGCCTTTGTCATATGAGGTTGAAGAGGTAGTTGAGGGGAGGTTATTAAAAGTTAGAGCAAGGTATGAAAACATCAATATGTGTCTGATAAATGTATATGCCCCAGTGGTGACAGTTGAGAGGGTATGTTTTTTAGAGACATTATCAAATACCATTGAGAAATGTAACAAAGAAGATTATTTGTTTATTGCTGGGGATTTTAACTGCACAGTTAGCGATTTAGATAGAAATCACCAAGAACCTCATATAGCCTCAAGGACGTTTTTAAAACGCCTTATTGTAACAAATGAACTGTGTGATATTTGGCGGAGTCAACATGGAGGAACAAGGCAGTACACCTGGGCGCATGTGAGAGAGAACATCATCTCTATGGCCAGGTTAGATAGGTTTTATGTTTTTGAGCATCAATCTCAGGTCTGTAAATCAAGTGTGATAACTCCAGTGGGATTTTCTGATCATTGTTTAATAACAGAGGTGGTGTTCATTAACGATGTAAAACCTAAAAGCGCATACTGGCATTTTAATATAACTTTATTGAGTGATGCTCACTTCAGGAAATGTTTCAGGTTTTTTGGGAGAGGTGGAGGTCTCAAAAGGCCAGTTTTGTATCCCTTCAACAATGGTGGGATATAGGGAAAATCCAGATTCAACAATTTTGTAATCAATACACGAGGAATGTCACCAAGGATATCATCAGATCAATGAAAGCCCTAGAGATTGAAATATTGGAACTCATGACGTTGGTTGAGACCACAGGAGATCGAGGCCATACTCAGGCCCTCAAGAAGAGAAAAGCTGCATTGGCAGACCTGCTGGGTATCAGAGCACAGGGGGAACTGGTGAGAAGTAAATTTCAGGGAATATCTGAAATGGATGCCTCATCCAAATTTTTCTTTGGTTTAGAGAAAAAGAATGGACAAAGAAAAATGATTCATTGTCTCAAATCAGCTGTTGGACAAGAGCTCACTAGCCCTAGTGAAATTAGAAAGAGGGCAGTAGAGTTCTATGCTGAGCTCTACAAGTGTGAGTACAAAGAGGACAAAACATTGACACAGCAGTTCTTTGATGGGCTCCCAAAGGTGGCTGCAGAAGCTCAGGTTGAGCTTGAGCAACCATTGTCTTTGCAGGATTTATACACTGCATTAAAAGGCATGGAAAATGGAAGGGCACCAGGCATTGATGGGCTTCCCGTTGACTTTTTTAAGTCTTTTTGGACTATGTTGGGAGAGGATTGGTTAGAAGTAGCTAATAATAGTTTAACCGGAGGGTTACTGCCAATAAGCTGCAGAAGGGCTGTCCTCACCCTATTGCCCAAAAAGGGTGACCCGAGGGAGGTGAAGAACTGGAGGCCGGTGGCTTTATTGTGTACTGATTATAAGATATTGTCAAAGGCTTTGTCCAACAGGCTGAGGGAGGTGATGGGGCAAATCATACATACGGATCAGTCCTACTGTGTTCCTGGCAGGCAGATAGGGGATAACATTTCTCTGATTCATGATTTTTTGGACGTCTCTAGGGCTATTGGGTTGGATGCTGGTCTAATTTCAATTGATCAGGAAAAGGCATTTGACCGAGTTGAACATCAATATTTATGGCACACGTTTGAGGCGTTTGGGTTCAGCTCTGGTTTTATTGCCATGATAAAGGTGATATATGGTGACATTGAAAGTGTATTGAAAGTTAACGGTGGTTTGAGTGCTCCTTTTAAAGTGTGTAGAGGTATTAGGCAGGGATGTTCTATGTCAGGGATGTTATATGCTATTGCTATAGAGCCACTACTAAATAGCATTAGAAGTCGCATTGCAGGGGTGTGCCTTTCAGAGGATATTCCTCCTATTTGTCTTTCAGCCTATGCTGATGATGTAGTTGTGCTAGTGAAAAATCAAGCGGAGGTGGATAGCTTGAGTCTAATGGTTGATCGTTTTAGGGGAATATCCTTTGCAATGGTAAATTGGGAAAAGAGTTGTGCTTTACAGATTGGAGAATGGTCTGGAGGGATCATGGCTTTGCCAGGGGGGCTAGAATGGTGTAAGGGAGGTTTTAAGTATCTTGGAGTGTACCTAGGAGATGAGGGGACTATGGAAAAAAATTGGAGTGGGGTGGTTGAAATGGTGGAAGGGAGGATGAGGAGATGGCGTTGGTTACTATCTCGTATGTCATATAGGGGGCGCACTATTATAGTTAACAATGTGATTGCCTCTGCACTGTGGCATCGGTTGTCAGTTTTAGAACCACCATCTGGCCTTCTGGCTAAGATACAGGCAATTATTGTGGATTTCTTTTGGGATAAATATCACTGGGTTCCACAAAGTGTTTTGTATTTGTCAAAAGAGGAGGGGGGACAAGGTCTTGTACATCTTGCTAGTAGGGCTGCTGCTTTCCGGTTTCAGTTTATTCAAAGGGTGCTTTATGGACCGGAAAATGTGGTGTGGAGAGGGGTGGCAGGTCTTATATTACAGCGGGTTGGAGGATTACGTTTAAAGAAGGCTTTATTTCTGGTTGATAGTAGCCAGATTTCTAGGGAGGGAGTACCTCCGTTTTACAGAGGCCTTCTCAGAGTGTGGAGCATAATGAAGGTGTCCAGACGAACTTCAGCGGAGTCAGTGCATTGGCTGTTGGAGGAACCTCTGGTGTATGGGGCAAGACTGGATTGTACAACTGCAGCGGTTCCACATTTCTCCAAGATTCTGGTGAAGGGGAAAATCATCACCTTAAGACAGTTAATGGCCATGGCTGGGCCCGCCTTAATGGATGGAAGACGGGTGGCAGAACATTTGGGGATGAGGTCGGAAAGGATTGTCGGACAAATGCTGGGGAGCTGTAGGAAGGCTCTGTCAGCGGAAGAATGGGGTATGCTTAGTAGCCACAAGAAGAAGGTGCAAGATGAAGAGGTCTCATTTCCAAAACTAGGGATTACACCAAATATCCCAGAGTCAGAAAGAAAGGCGTTATTGCTGGATTTGAGAGGGTTGGAGGAGGTGGGTTTGGATGAGGTGAATGGGAAGGAATTGTATAGGGGGTGTGTCAAGGTGTTGAATAAAGATGAATTGAAAAATAGAAAATATACTCCATGGAGGGTAAAATTGGGCATTGATGACAAGGTAAAGCCAGCATGGAGAGCACTGTACAAGCCACCGTTACAAAAGGGTACTGGTGATATGGAATGGAGGGTTTTACATGGCATCATTGCAGTTAATGCTTTTGTATCTGTCTTATTAACTCAGATGTTAGAGATGGATGTCCTTTTTGTAATATAAGAGAAACCATTTTTCACTGTTTTATGGAGTGTGAGAGGATAAAACCTCTATTGGAAATGCTGGAATCTTTGTTTAAAGCTGTAGGGGAGTTTTTCAATAACACTGTTTTTATTTTGGGGTTTCAATATAGTAAACAACAGAAAAGAAAATGTCAAATGTTAAATTTTATTTTGGGACAAGCTAAGATGTCAATTTTTCTGAGTAGGAAACATAAGATAGAAACGGGATATGGGCAGGATGTAAGATGTGTTTTTAAAGGTTTAGTGAAAGCAAGAATAAAAGTAGATTTTGAGTTCTTTTCAGCTGTAAAAGATCTCCTATTATTTGAGGAGAAGTGGGCCTACGAAGGAGCGCTTTGTTTTGTAGAGGAGGGGAAATTATTTTTTGCTGCTGAAATAAGTTGAATGTATATGTTATGTATTTATTTTTGTTTAGGAATTACATTTGTTGTTTCATTTCTGAAAAGGCAGTGTGTCATTATTTATGTTAACACTTGAGTAAAAAATAAAGGTTTTATAAAAACTAAAAAAAAAAAAAACTCTTTCTCTCTCTCTCTCTCTCTCTCTCTCTCTCTCTCTCTCTCTCCTCACTCCTCACTCCAATTAGAGCTTTATAGACTAGGTAACAATTGACGATTAAAAATAATGAGAGCCTATTGAGTCTATTACTGGGAGAAGTAATTGTCTCCAGTCAGCGATGACGATTGTCTGTCTCTGGTTGATCAATATTTAACCCTGGACTTATTTAACCCTGGAATTTAACCCTGGACTGATTAGCCCAGTTCACGAGCATTACTGATTACTGTCCTAGTCAATGTCAATGACATGCAGTACATACAGTGCATACATGCATAGTAGTCAATGTCAATGAGAGATGTGTTGGGAAGTTAGAATTTGGCCACAATGAGAGTGTTGTTTTCTCAAAGATTATAGCTCATCATTCATAGGAGTGAGGAGGGGGTGTGATGAGGGGTGCTGTGGGATTCTTTAAGATACCATTTGAAGAGGTAGGGTTTCAGAGGTTTTCAGAAGATGGGCATACTCTGCTATCCTAGCTTCAGGGAGAAGCTGGTTTCACCATTGGGGTGCCAGGAAAGAGAAGAGCTTGGACTGGACTGAGTGGGAGCTGCCCTCCCATAGGGGTGGGAGGGCCAAGAGACCAGAGGTGACAGAACAGAGTACTCAGGTTGGGGTGTAGGGTTTGAGCATAGCCTAACGGTAGGGAGGGGTAGTTCCTCTTGCTGCTCCGTAGGTAAGCACCATGGTCTTGTAGTGGATGCAAGCTTCGACTGGAAGCCAGTGGAGTGTGCGGAGGAGCAGGGTGACATGGGAGAATTTAGGAAGGTTGAACACCAGGCAGTCTGCAGCATTCTGGATAAATTGCAGGGGTTTGATGGCACAAGCCGGAAGCCCAACCAACAGCGAGTTGCAGTAGTCTAGACGGGATATGACAAGTGCATGAATTAGGACCTGCGCCACTTCCTGTGTAAGGTAGGGTCGTACTCTACAGATGTTGTAGATCATGAACCTGCAGGAGTGAGTCACTGCTTCGATGTTTGTAGAGAATGACAGGGTGTTGTCCAGGGTCACACTAAGGTTCTTTGTTCTCTGGGAGTCTGGAGAAAGTAGAAGGGGATGGGGTTGAGAGAGCAGGTTGTCGGTTCAGCCAAACCTCGCTAGTCGCAGGTTTTCATCTGGAGAGAGGGGGGAGAAAGAGGTCAAGGTCTAGGGTAGTTCTGTGTGAGTGGGTCCAGTGTACACAATAGGTTGAGGAGCGGATGTCGTCAACCTCCTTTTCATAGTGGTTGACAGAGTCGTCCTCAGAGAGGGAGGAGGAAGGGGGAGGAGGATTAACTGGCGAGGAGAAGGTGGTAAAGAGTTTCCTAGGGTTACAGGCAGAAGCTTGACATTTAGAGTGATATAAAGTGGCTTTAGTAGAGGATACAGAAGAAGAAAAGGTAAGAGGGAGTGACAGGATAATAGGTCCTCCAGAAGTTCAGTTTTCCTCCATTTTCGCTTAGCTGCCTGAAGTACAAGTGTCATTTCATTGACCATACACAAGCCAATATACTAAAATGCTCTCCTCCCAGAGGTTTGTTTACAGTCATTCAGTAGTTTAGCTGTCGGGGCAAGGCCCTCAAGTCTAGACAGAGATGTTTTCGGCGGCCATGTTTTGTGCATTATTACCTCCTCTCAGTCCTCCCAGTGATAGCTAGCTGCCTTTCCTATGCCTGAGTGTATTGAGATTTATGCACCAGCCAAAAGGGTAGAAGAGAGGAGATCAAATATAAATATAAAACACCCCAAACAAACAACTATTTTCTGAACGGTGTAATTTTCCCCCAAAATGTCTGAAAGTGGCTTGTGACCCTCAGGGAGCAATGGGACCCGTTCAATATTTGACAATCTGATTGGGCTTTTCACAGGAAATCAACATAAACAAAATATATCCCCCAACCCTCTAGGTGCATGCGTGGGTTGGTGGGTGGGTGCGAGAAGAGCAGAATGTGCTGAACAGAGAAAAGCTAGCCTACTGTCATGTTTCTCTTTGATGCTGATGCAAAAACTATTGTCTCACCACAAGTGTTATGAGTCTATTTAAAAGGGAATCCATGGTTTTATTGAATCCTATTGTAATGGGTTGTGAGGTGGTGGTTGCACCCTAAGCATCAGGGTGATTATGTCACGTATCAGACCTGGTTCTGATCATTCCATAATGATAAGGACACAATCAGTCTGTGTGAATGATGACACTGCACATCCAGTAGTCTGAAAAGTAGTGATACGTATATAGTCGCAGGATTAGTGTAAACAATTGTAGCAACATTGGTGGTAGTAGTGTTAGATGTTTAATTTTATTGACATTTTTCCTTTATTTAAATAGGCAAGTCAGTTAAGAACAAATTCTTATTTACAATGACCCTGGCCAAACCCAGATGACGCTGGGCCAATTGTGCACCGCCCTGTAGGACTCCCTGGATTTGAACCAGGGACAGCAGTGAAGCCTCTTGAACTGAGATGCTGTGCCTTAAACCACTGGCCCACTCGGAAGCCGTAGAAACATACACAATAACCTATTTAGGTGGGCACAACGTACTATATATTTAGGTGGGCACAACATACTATATATACTATAGAACAGTGGCGGTCAGTGCTGTTTAAGATGAGAGACAACAAAAATGTTTTCATGAGCCTGGCCTTATTTCTATTACAACATATTGGATGACTCTCATTCATATTTCATTCAACTAGTTCAATAGGTTTAGGCTACTACATGATACTCACATTTTCCCTGTACCCATCATGAGGTTGCTACAACCTAGCCTACGAATTCAAGTTTACAACGTAGGTGCACACAGGTCAAGAGACAAATTTGAGGTCACAGACAGTGATATTCAATACCGCCTTGCACACTCTTGCCTGCATCTAGCTGATATAGTGTGTAATCATTAGTCCAACAGTTGCAAATGAGAGTTCCTACTGGACAAAATCAAGTATGTTTTTCCCTTTTTGTTCCGTTTGCTTCTATTTTAAAGAAATAAACCAAATCGGCAGAATGAATACACTCCTGATCAAACGTAAACAGAGTTCACTCTCATGACAGCCACGTTGTATTCCTTCTCTTCCCTTTGCGTGTGGACTTCAATGCACAACAAATCCGCTGTATGTGACCAGGCAAATAACCTTTCCAAGCCAAACCTCTACAGTCTACATCATTGTCACCATATTAGCTAAAGTAACATCATAGTCAGCATAGGTAATATAACTAACGCGTTAGTAAACCCGCCACAATCATGCAGTAACGTTAGTGTACAGTCAGTAAGCAGTTACACCGACGGGCCCCGGTGGCAATAAACTAGCAAAACCAAAAGCTTACCTTGACTTGGAAGTGTCCACATACATGTATAGCATCCCTCTGTTAGGTAAGTGAAACGGAAAGTGAAAAAAATACAAAATCTCTCTCTACATATATTTCTCTCTTGATTCTCCTTCTTTTTGGAAGAAATTAAGTTGTTCAAAACTGTTCAACAATTGTCTTTCTCTCTCTTTGAGTCAACTACTCACCACATGTTATACACTCAATGCTAGCTAGCTGTAGCTTATGCTTTCAGTACTAGATTAATTCTCTGATCCTTTGATTGGGTGGACAACTTGTCAGTTCATGCTGGAAGAGCTCTGATATGCTGGAGGACGTCCTCCGGAAGTTGTCATAATTACTGTGTAAGTCTATAGAAGGGAGTGAGAACTATGAGCCTCCTACGTTTTGTAGTGAAGTCAATGTACCAAGAGCAGGACGGAAGCTAGCCGTCCTCCAGCTACACAATGGTGCTACCCTACAGAGTGCTGTTGAGGCTACTGTAGACCTTATTAGTGTGTTTTAATCAGTTTTTTAGTGATGTGTGATTATATTTATTATAGTTTTATCTAAAAAGGATAACTTTTTAAATGTTTAACAATTTAAATGTTTATGATTTAAATGTTTATTTATTCACTGAGGAGGATGGTCCTCCCCTTCCTCCTCTGAGGAGCCTCCACTGATATAGAACTACATTGTACTCTCTCTCTCTCTCTCTCTCTCTCTCTCTCTCAGCACCACACAGTTTAACTTGCCTGTGTATCATCCAGTCAAGGACCATCGCCTTTCCTGTATTATATTACAAAACACACACAGCATTATTGTTTTATGACCATTTTCTTTGTACACCACCTCCACCACAATTGAATAGTGCTATGGGGCTTGGAAGAGAATGGAAAAAAAGATTAAATGAAAAGTTCTCAATGTTAGCATCTATATCAAGGGGCTACTTTCCATTCTGCTACAGATGACAGAGACAAAAAAAACGAAAGTTTTCTCTCTCTTTCACTACCTTTTCTTATTTTCCCCCTTTATTCTGTTTTTGGTCTCAGGTTCTGACAGATATCTGGGGATTTGTGCAGTGCGATGGTGGCAGAGGGGGTGCAGGCGTGCAGAAAGGCAATATTAGCTGGAAATTGGAAAGAATTCATGCGTGTTGTTTTGGAATGAATTGAAACCTGGCCTACGCCCGTATTGATTCCTATGTTGTTGTAACACCGCCGTCCACCATCACCTCCTACTCCTCTTTCTCTTTCTCTTGCTTTCTTTTTCTCTTTCACCCTTTTCCTTCCGCTCACGCTACCGTCAAAGGGTGATTCCGTCAGGTGGTGGTAGGAGAATGTATCGCGTCCTTTGACCTTTGCGCCACAGGTTCAAGAGCAGTTTGTTAAATCGTGGAATGAGCTTTCACTGCTTCCGTTTGACCTCTGTAGAGAGCACAGAGACATAATTACGGTATAAACGACACTCTGATGGGACGATTATTAACTGTCTGCATTTCAATCTTTCATGCCAACTGATCTGGAAGACACTTTGATCTCCATTCACCTGTCCTTCATTGTTCAGAAATGGGTTTCTTCCTTTTCTACCTGATCTACTGATCTCTTTAACACTCCGCTGTCTGTCACTGGAGGTTTACAGCCTGCAGTCACTTGTCAAATATGTGCACATGTGCAGGAATATGATACATCCTGCATACAGCACATGCTGCACAGGGATACATGCAAGTACAGTAGGCACGTGTGCTTGTGAGTGTGTGCGTGTGTGTTTGTGTATGAAATGTAATCAAGCATTAGCAGGACACAGAGTGCTTCATAGTGCATGTGTGCGTGTGTACGTGCATGTGTAGTTGTCCGTAGTTGTGTGTGTGTGTGTGTGTGTGTGTGTGTGTGTGTGTGTGTGTGTGTGTGTGTGTGTGTGTGTGTGTGTGTGTGTGTGTGTGTGTGTGTGTGTGTGTGTGTGTGTGTATGTGTGCGTGCATGCGTGCGTGTGTGTGTGTGAAAAAAGCCCGTGCTCCAGTAGTCCCAACAGACAGACCAGAGAGTGGCCCTGTGTTCTAACCATCAGCGCTCAGCAGAATATCAAACACATCCTCCCAATAGAAACACTCTTACTCCTGAATAACAATTTGTGTTCTTTGAAATATTGAAATAAAAAAAGTAACTTTTATCATGAAAAGTTTGGTAATGAATCCTATGGTGTTGGCAGTTGGGTATCGGCAATTAATAAATAAAAAATAAGAACTAGCACTAGAGAGTTTTGATCAGATACATGGGCCTGGATGTGACTAGTCCTGTTCCCACCAGCACTGGAGACTCAGACTGTTGGTTTCCAATACAAGGCCTTCCTCTGAACACAGACAGGCAGTGTTGAAGCAGGCAGACGGCGTGTCTGTGCCGGCTGGGGATAGATATATATTTAGTGTGACTGTTTTTACACTGCTTTCACATGCACCAGCTGATATATGGGCCAATAATGGCTGGCTGTGGGCATAAAGAATGTTTTTTTTTTCAGAGCGGTTGGAGATAACACAATCCAAGCCTAGCTGCTATTAGAGACCTCGGGTTCATCCCAAATGGCACCCTATTTCCTATTTAGTGCACTACTTTTGACCAGAGCCCCGTGGGCCTTATATGGGGAATAGGGTGCCATTTGGGACACAACCCCTTTCTCTCTGAGGATAATTAAACAATATTTCCAAATCAGGCCGGGCTGACAGCAGCAAGGGGATGGATGGGATAGTTGTGTGGTGCCGAGCAATGTAATTTGTGGAAGGATAATGCATGGTGGGAATAATCAGGAGGCAGTGCTTGTCAGTAGTTTTGGGAACGGCTAAGTAATGTGTGAAATTAGTATGTGAAAGTGGCTATCTAGAGCCTGTGCCAGGGAACTCTTTCTTTCTCTTTCTTTCTGCGTTGCATCCATTTCACAACCTCTCTCTCTCTGTTTTGCAATGTCCCAAGGCGTTGGATAGGCTTGAAAGGATGGAAGGAATATGAGAAGACTAGTAGAGGAGAGAGGGAAGAGTAGCAGAGGAGGAGCGGAGAAGAAAAAGGCTTCAGGTACCTAACTTTCATTTCGACTTTCAGTCCAAGAAGATGTGTTTAAACTCTATCGCATTCCGATGTCTAAACACTATCGCATTCCGATGTTTAAACTCTATCACATTCCGATGTTTAAACTCTATCACATTCCGATGTTTAAACTCTATCCCATTCCGATGTTTAAACTCTATCACATTCCAATGTTTAAACTCTATCGCATTCCGATGTTTAAACACTATCCCATTCCGATGTTTAAACTCTTATCACATTCTGATGTTTAAATACTATCCCATTCCGATGTTTAAATACTATCCCATTCCGATGTTTAAATACTATCCCATTCCGATGTTTAAATACTATCCCATTCCAATGTTTAAATACTATCCCATTCCGATGTTTAAACTCTATCCCATTCTGATGTTTAAACTCTATCCCATTCCGATGTTTAATCACTATCCCATTTCGATGTTTAAACTCTATCCCATTCCGATGTTTAAACACTATCCCATTCCAATGTTTAAATACTATCCCATTCCAATGTTTAAATAATATCCCATTCCGAAGTTTAAATACTATCCCATTCCGATGTTTAAACACTATCCCATTCCAATGTTTAAATACTATCCCATTCCGATGTTTAAACTCTTATCACATTCCAATGTTTAAATACTATCCCATTCCGATGTTTAAACTCTATCCCATTCCGATGTTTAAATACTATCCCATTCCAATGTTTAAACACTATCCCATTCCGATGTTTAAACTCTTATCACATTCTGATGTTTAAATACTATCCCATTCCGATGTTTAAACTCTATCCCATTCCGATGTTTAAGCACTATCCCATTCTAATGTTTAAACACTATCCCATTCTAATGTTTAAACTCTATCCCATTCCGATGTTTAAGCACTATCCCATTCTAATGTTTAAACACTATCCCATTCTAATGTTTAAACTCTATCCCATTCCGATGTTTAAACTCTATCCCATTCCGATGTTTAAGCACTATCCCATTCTAATGTTTAAACACTATCCCATTCTAATGTTTAAACTCTATCCCATTCCGATGTTTAAACCCTATCACATTCCAATGTTTAAACTCTATCACATTCCAATGTTTAAACACTATCCCATTCCGATGTTTAAACTCTTATCACATTCTGATGTTTAAATACTATCCCATTCCGATGTTTAAACTCTATCCCATTCCGATGTTTAAATACTATCCCATTCCGATGTTTAAACTCTATCCCATTCCGATGTTTAAACACTATCCCATTCTAATGTTTAAACTCTATCCTATTCCGATGTTTAAACTCTATCACATTACGATGTTTAAACTCTATCCCATTCCGATGTTTAAACTCTATCCCATTCCGATGTTTAAACTCTATCCTATTCCGATGTTTAAACTCTATCGCATTCCGATGTTTAAACTCTATCGCATTCCAATGTTTAAACACTATCCCATTCCGATGTTTAAACTCTTATCACATTCTGATGTTTAAATACTATCCCATTCCGATGTTTAAATACTATCCCATTCCGATGTTTAAATACTATCCCATTCTAATGTTTAAACACTATCCCATTCCGAAGTTTAAACACTATCCCATTCCAATGTTTAAATACTATCCCATTCCGATGTTTAAACACTATCCCATTCTAATGTTTAAATACTATCCCATTCTGATGTTTAAACACTATCCTATTCTAATTTTTAAACTCTATCCCATTCCAATGTTTAAATACTATCCCATTCCGATGTTTAAACACTATCCTATTCTAATGTTTAAACTCTATCCCATTCCGATGTTTAAACACTATCCCATTCCAATGTTTAAACACTATCCCATTCCGATGTTTAAACTCTATCCCATTCCGATGTTTAAACTCTATCACATTACGATGTTTAAACTCTATCGCATTCCGATGTTTAAACACTATTTTGCTTGCGTATGTGCCTTTGCGTGTGTTCCTCTTGAGAGGAGGTCAGCAGGAGACTCAGACCAGAGTGTTGATAAGAGTGCAGGGGTCAGATTTGTCCTCTATGAGCTTTATACTCTGACATCACTGACAGAGGGAAAGGTCAGCTAGTAACTGAGGAGAAATGGCCTGACACAAGCAACAACACTCTGCTAAGACACAAACACACACATTATCCACTCAATCCACCCTACAACCACCATTTAGTATTCTGTTACACAACATTTCATCTATTAAAAGTCTTCAAAAAACTGATATAAAAATCTTTGCTGATATGTCTGACCATACAGGTATGTTAAGATTTAATGGAGAATTCATAACATGATACTGGTGAAGTTAACCTGTTAGATCTCTAGGGGCGCTATTTCATTTTTGGATAAAAAACGTTCCTGTTTTAAGCGCGATATTTTGTCACGAAAAGATGCTCGACTATGCATATTCTTGACAGTTTTGGAAAGAAAACACTCTGAAGTTTCAGAATCTGCAAAGATTTTGTCTGTAAGTGCCCCAGAACTCATTATACAGGCGAAACCAAGATGATGCATCAACCAGGAATTAGCAGAATTTCTGAAGCTCTGTTTTCCATTGTCTCCTTATATGGCTGTGAATGCGCAAGGAATGAGCCTACACTTTCTGTCGTTCGCCCAAGGTCTTAGCAGCATTGTGACGTATTTGTAGGCATATCATTGGAAGATTGACCATAAGAGACTACATTTTCCAAGTGTCCGCCTGGTGTCCTGCGTGGAATTCGGTGCGCAATTGCCAGCTGCTCGTACTTTTCCATTTGATATAGGGGAGAAACCATGTGTCCAAGAACGATGTATCAATGAAGAGATATGTGAAAAACACCTTGATGATTGATTCTAAACAACGTTTGCCATGTTTTCAGTCGATATTATGGAGTTAATTTGGAAAAAAGTTCGCGTTTTGAGGACTGAATTTTCAGATTTTTTTGGGTAGCCAAATGTGATGTATAAAACGGAGCTATTTCTAATACACAAAGAATCTTTTTGGAAAAACTGAGCATCTGCTATCTAACTGAGAGTATCCTCATTGAAAACATCAGAAGTTCTTCAAAGGTAAATTATTTTATTTGAAGGCTTTTATGTTTTTGTTGAAATGTTGCGTGCTGGATGCTAACGCTAATGCTAACGCATGTTTTGCAATGGTTGAGAAGCATATTTTGAAAATCTGAGATGACAGTGTTGTTAACAAAAGGCTAAGCTTGAGAGCTAGCATATTTATTTCATTTCATTTGCGATTTTCATGAATAGTTAACGTTGCGTTATGGTAATGAGCTTGAGTCTGTATTCACGATCCCGTATCCGGGATGGGGAGATCAGAAAGGTTAAATGTTATTTGTATCAACTTATGACCTATACTTTGTGTGTATGGGATACTCTAACTGAAACAATAACTGTTTGAAATCCCTAATTGAACTTGAGAGTTGAATAGTAGTGTGACACACACAGGAATGCAATTTCGAATGGACGCAGGAATGCACAAACCTCCAGACGTCACCCTCAGACTCTCCTTACATCATCATCGTAGTCAAGCACAGCTTCACTGAGAGGGCCACTCTGCTTCACTCTCTGCCCCATATTGGAGCATCGCCCCGGGGGAAAAGCTCACGAGATGGACCCCTCTGTCTGGCTTTGTTATCCGATGCCCTGGTGATGGGAGGGTGAAGAGATTGAGAGGGAGAGATATAAGGTAGTAGAGAGAGAGAGAGAGAGAGAGAGAGAGAGAGAAGGTGAGAGAGAAAGAGTAAGAGCGTTAGTAAGACAGAGGGACATGCAGAGACAATAAACAAAGAGAGCGTTAGGTCCGGATTCGCTGAAGAACCACGTTGAAATGTATAGGTATTTTCCGATTGAGCCGACATACTGTATGCCGAGTTTACCATGAATGCATTTTCCGCAAACACGAAGCGTTGCCTTTAAATTTCAACCAAGCTATATCGCAGATCGCCCGTGATACCGATTGAATCCAGCCTGGCTCCGTCAGGCTGCCCGCCTCTTTTCTCTGGTTTTGGTTCTGGAACTGACGTGATCTGTTGGTGAACACACGTGTTCACACACGGATCACATGACTTGTATCTGCTCTGTGATTGGCAGATACAGACCGCAAAGCTCATGGTTAGTCTAGTTTCTGGTGCTCTTTGCACCAGAAACTGGCGGTAAAAAAATGATTTCTCAACACAGAGGTTAAAACATTCCTAACTGATGGGCACTACATGAACATACAAATTCCCTTGCAATCTCGGGAGAAAATAGAACATCTACGTTAAACAGTAATATCGCTAATGCTAGTACTTATTATCACAACGGATGACTGCGTTGAGAATGGCCTTCCTATAGTAGAGCACTAGTCAGCCAAACTGCCTGCCTGGACACCTCCCATCTCTCTGCCCCAGACAGGATGCCATAATGCTGTAAAGAATTACCTGAGGGAGTCCCACTGGAGAGAAGGACCTCTGTTTAACTCAAACAGTCAGGATAAGCCGATCCTGAAATGTCAATACGCCTTCTCTTCTCTCTATAAGTCCTTCCGTCTAGTACAGGACTTTTGTGATAGAAAGTCAACTCCAGGCTTTGAATTGAGTTCAATTCTATAACACATATTTTTGGTCTGTGGAAAGGGTCCCTCAAAGGGTTCTACTATGGAGGCAGCCGAAGTATCCTTTCAGGTTCTAGATAACACTTTTTTTTTTTTTTTAATAAGAGTGTGTAGCCTTTTATAAATGTAGTGCGGTGATATTGAAGATGGTAGTTGTCAGTGGTTTGCTGCGGTCTTTCTGTTCTGATAGCCAATAAGGGACTCTGGTTAAGTGCGCATTTTTTAAAACCCGGGACCAATAGAGGTTAAGTTGATTAAGTGATGTGTGTGCTGGGACGGAGCAGGCATGATTCATGAAAACTCTCTGAGACAAGACCACAGCATAAACAATACAGAGGACAGTGACGTGACAGTTCTGGACTGACTGGAGAAGGGAAGAGAGAAGGGAGGGGACATACATTGAGTTAGGGGGAGAAATGAGGATACCTAAGGATGGTTTAGAACAGATTGACAGTCAGAGAGTGAGGGAAGGAGAGAGTGAGAGGGGGAAGGAAAGGAAGCAAGAGCCAGTGGTAGACTGTCATTAAATGGAGAGTGTGAGAGGAGGCTTGGCTATGGAGGACGAGAGAGAGATGGAGAGTAGAGAAAGATGGAAGGATGAGGCATGGTGAGGCTAGGGAGAGAGAGGGAGAGAGAGAGAGAGTTTAACAAGGCTATGGTTTTAATTGGATCTGGAGGATGATGGGTAATTAAGAGAGACTGACCTGATTACCAGGAGTGCTGGGACTCCTCCTAATGCCTCTCACTAAGCATGGGACTATTAGACTGACTTACTTGCACAGTGCACATTAATCAACCTTTTCAGTGATCACATCAATGTAAATATGCCAGAGTTATGATTGTGTCGCCGTTTTTTTTTTTTTGTCTTTTTCTGCATGAAGTTGTCCCTGAACTGTCTAGGCCTATATTCCTGAACACATAATGCAGCACCAGAGTTTGTACACATTTATCAATGTTGTATTGAGATCGAGACTACAAACATTAGAAAGACCTTCCTAATAGAGTTGCCACCCCTCAGAACTCCCCCTCAGAACAGCCCCTCAGAACAGCCTCACATTTTGTTGGGGCTTGCACTCCACAAGGTGACGAAAGCGTTCCACAGGCCCATGTTGACTCCAATGCTTCCCACTGTTTTGTCAAGTTGACTGGATGTCCTTTGGGTGGAGGACCATTTCTTGATACACACGGGAAACTGTTGAGTGTGAAAACCCAGCAGCGTTGCAGTTCTTGAGACACTCAAACCGGTGCGCCTGACACCTACTACCATACCCCGTTCAAAGGCACAGAAATATTTTGTCTTGCCCATTCATCCTCTGAATGGCACACATACACAATCCATGTCTTAACCTTTAACTGCTAAATCAGGGTCACACAGTGTTTCTTGGTGGTCTTAATAGGGCCAGCGGGACACCTGTCGACAACTTCTGGTGAAATTGGAGAACGGGCAATTCAAATAAATAATCAAAACAATTATAGATTTTAAACATCTAGGTACATACAAGTGTCTTATATCAGTTAAAATCTTAAATTCTTGTTAATCTAACTGCATTGTCTGATTTACAATAGGCTTTACAGCGAAAGCATGCCATGCGAATGTTTGAGGACAGCGCCCCACATCAATATATATTTTTCAACCAGCACAGGCTTCATAAAATCTCAAATAGCGATTAAATATTCACTTACTTTTTGAAAATCTTCGTCTGATTTGCAATCCAAAGGGTCCCAGATACAACATGCATGGTCGTTTTGTTAGATAAAATCCTTCTTTATATTCCAAAGGGTGGCTACTTTGAAGAATCTGAAACACTTTCTTTTTGGTTTCTACATGATTCCATGTGTGTTATTTCTAAAATGTAGAAAGTAGTAAAAATAAGGTCAAACCCTGGAATGAGTAGGTGCATCCACACTTTTGACTTGTACCTGTACAAGAAGACAGAAAGGGTTTAAATTGTCTCAAGGATAAAAAATCCTTCTTTAACCTGTCTCCTCCCCTTCATCTACACTGATTGAAGGGATCATAGCTTTCAAATGGATTCACCTGGTCAGTCTATGTCATGGAAAGACCAGGTATTCCTAATGCTTTGTACAGTCAGTGTATATTGATACAATATGAAAGGCCATTACTCTGTCGATCCATTACTCTGTTAATCATTCAGAATGCAACTACATCTCTTTCTAAATAGCCCGACCATTAGGATTGTCTTCTCCTTCTCTGCCCGGATGGGAGGGTGGTTTTGCGTTCTGCGTTCCCGTTTTTACCACCATTGCCCCAGCTCATCTATTCTAGCAGAGGGAGCAGGAGAGTTGGGGAGGAGGAACGAAGGAGGGGAGGAGGAACGGAGGAGGAGAGGAGACCTAATGATTATAAATATGGAAGAAATCACAGCTGGGCTCGGCAAAGGTTAACGCATCAAACCTGCCCTATCCCTGCTGTTTCTGGCAGGCTTCCCTCTCTGCCTTTATACCTCTATCTATCTTTCTATTACTTTACCTCTATCTCTCTTCCTATCTTTCTATGTCTCTCTTTACCCATCTTTCTTTCACTCCTTTTCATTACCTTTCTACAGTGCCTTGCGAAAGTATTCGGCCCCCTTGAACTTTGCGACCTTTTGCCACATTTCAGGCTTCAAACATAAAGATATAAAACTGTATTTTTTTTGTGAAGAATCAACAACAAGTGGGACACAATCATGAAGTGGAACGACATTTATTGGATATTTCAAACTTTTTTAACAAATCAAAAACTGAAAAATTGGGCGTATCACTCTACCTCTATATCTCTTTCTATCACTCTACCTCTCTCTCTTTCTATCACTCTACCTCTACATCTCTTTCTATCACTCTACCTCTACCTCTCTTTCTATCACTCTACCTCTACCTCTCTTTCTATCACTCTAGCTCATTCTTGCTTTCAATCACTCTACCTCTACCTCTCTTTCTATCACTCTACCTCTACCTCTCTTTCTATCACTCTACCTCTACCTCTCTTTCTATCACTCTACCTCTCTTTCTATCACTCTACCTCTATCTCTCTTTCTGTCACTCCCTCTTAGTCGTTCTACACATCTTTCGATCACCAATCTATCTTGCTGTCTCAACCTCTTTTTGTCAATCTTTGTCTACCTCTCTTTGTCTCTCCACCTCCCCTCTTTTCTTCACTCTTTTCCATGTTTTTCTGCATCCTTGCGGCAATCTACTCTATTCCCATTGTGCCTGACATTTTACAAGAGAAAAAGCTACAGATTTTCATCATTGCCACACACACTCATGCGCATACGTGCACACACACACACACACACACACACACACACACACACACACACACACACACACACACACACACACACACACACACACACACACACACACACACACACACACACACACACACACACACACACACACACACACACACACACACACAACACTCCATGTATATGTGTGTACAGCATGTGTACTGTTGTGCATTAACAATCAGGCTTGTGAAACAGCCTCTGCTCCTGTGTTTGTTCCACCTCCCTCCGCAAGTACCTCTGTGTTCCTCCGCTGGGACCAGTATGCTGCATTAGTCTGACAGCCGTTCCCAAGTCCACATAATGACCATGTCAGTCACCATTGATGTACAGTACCACCATGGGTAGCCAGGGCCTCCCGAACCTCGCCGCCATAGCCATGACAGCCTGGAGTGGGCCTGAATTTAGGACACCTCCCCCTATGCCTCCCAGACCTGTGGATCTCCCCTGCTTTTGGAAATTAATAACTCTTATTATTTTATATTGTGGTCATGTGCTGTATGAAAGTTTCATTTATTTGAATTCGTATTGCTCCTCTAACTCTCTCCCTATTGGACCAAGTCTTTCGGTATCTCCTATTCCCCATTTTCATCCCCTCTTCAAAAAGTAACCCCCAGCCAACCAGCATCTCCCAAACACTTCCTGTCAACTCTATCATACAGGAGAGGAGGAGGGACCAATGGGACTCTCATAAAGAATCTCTAATAAGCCAAACAGGGTGATTGAAAGTTTAGTCAATATGAACGGAGTGAGGGCAGATAAAGTAAAGAGGGGAATGAAGGAGTATTCATGAGATAGAGATGAAAGGAAAGGATGGAGCCAGGGGGAGAGATAGATGGATAGATGTAGAAAGGGATGGAATGTGAGCTGAATTTGATTTGGAGTCCTGGTGGAACTCTTTGTAGTGTAGTCTCCCCCCTCCACTCACCTGCCCCACCCCATCACTCCTCACCCCACCACACCCTCACCCCTCACTCCCTTCCTCTCTCTCCCTTTCCTCCCCCCACTCCCTTACTGATCTGTCCTCCTCTCACTCCTGCCACGTTATCCCCTCGTTCACTTAAGCCCCTCATCCTCTCCTCCTTCCTCCCCCCTCTGACCGGTCCATCCCTGGCTCTGTGTCAAAGCCTTCACAAAGCCCTAATAAAGGCTTCCAATCTCCCCAGTGCCTGACCAGCACCTCAAACATTCTGCTCCCCTCCCTACTTGCCCCAGTTCTCCTCTCTCCAAGCTTCATTTTTTCCTTCAGACATGCAGTTGACTATCCAAATAAAGTGTTCTGTTCCTTCTTTTATTTATAGTCTATTTCTGCCTCTCCATTCTGTTCTCTCTCTCTTCTCTTTTTCTATCTCTCTTTTTCTCTCTCTCTCTGTCTCGCTCTCTCTCAATTCAATTCAAATCAATTCAAGGGACTTTCTTGGCATGGGAAACATATATTCACACTGCCAAAACAAGTTAAGTAGATAATATACAGAAGAGAAATAAAACAATAAAAATGAACTGTAAACATTACACTCACAGAGAACATCGTAGACGTATAATTACTAGTCTGCAGCTAGCTAATTATGTAAGTCTAGAACGAGAATACCGTCAACCGCCGAAGCGTCTATAGACATTGTGACTTGTGGGAAAGTTAACCAGAGACTCTGATGAACCCTACAGGACGATCGAGGATTCCAACAGAGAAGACAGCAATGACATACGGGGCGTAAATATATATATACATTGCAATTATTATCGAATGAGCTGCCGTTCCTGTGCAAAGGATTAGCACTTCAATGAATATCATCATAAACTGTCTGTAGTGAATCCGTTTTGTCCTTCCCGCTCATTCTCAGAGTGTTGGAGGCTATTTTGTAAATGACATCGCTGATGTCGAGGATCGGTAGGATGGTCAGTTTTACGAGGGTATGTTTGGCAGCATGAGTGAAGTATGCTTTGTTCCGAAAGAGGAAGCCGATTCTAAATTACATTTTGGATTGGAGATGCTTAATGTGAGTCTGGAAGGAGAGTTTACAGTCTAACCAGATACCTAAGTATATGTAGTTGTCCACATATTCTAAGTCAGAACCTTCCAGAGTAGTGATGCTGAACGGAAGGGCAGGTGCTGGTAGCGATCGGTTGAAGAGCATGCATTTCATTTTATTTGCATTTAAGAGCAGTTGGAGGCCACGGAAGGAGAGTTGTATGGCATTGAAGCTTGTCTGGAGGTTAGTTAACACAGTTTCCAAAGAAGGGACAGAAGTATACAGAATTTGACACACTGAACTCTATCTGAGAAGTAGTTGGTGAACCAGGCGAGGCAGTCATTTGAGAAACCAAGGCTGTTGAGTCTGCCGATAAGAATGTGGTGATTGACAGAGTCGAAAGCCTTGGCCAGGTCAATGAATACAGCTGCAGAGTATTGTCTCTTATCGATGGCGATTATGATATCGTTTAGGACCATGAGCGTGGCTGAGGTGCACCCATGACAAGCTCGGAAACCAGATTGCATAGCGGATAAGGAACTGTGGAATTCGAAATTGACGGTGATCTGTTTGTTAAATTGCCTTTCAAAGACCTTAAAAAGGCAGGGTAGGATAGATATAGGTCTGTAGCAGTTTGGGTCTAGAGTGTCTCCCGCTTTGAAGAGGGGGATGACTGTGGCAGCTTTCCAATCTATGGGGATCTCAGACGATACGAAAAAGAGGTTGAACAGGCTAGTAATAGGGGTTGCAACAATTTCGGCAGATAATTTTAGAAAGAGAGGGTCCAGATTGTCTAGCCTGGCTGATTTGTAGGGGTCCAGATTTTGCAGCTCTTTCAGAACATCAGCTATCTGGATTTGGGTGAAGGAGAAGTGGGGGAGGCTTGGGCGAGTTGCTGTGGGGGGTGCAATGTCATAGAGAATTGACTTGATAATAGCAGTCTTCACAATTAATGATAGTCACAGACATGACACCTGTCTTCTCTTGAGAGCCAAGTCTGCCTTTGGCAGCCTCTCTCAATACCAAGGATATGCTCACTTTCATTAAGTTTGGGTCAGTCACAGAGGTCAGGTATTCTGCCACGGTGTACTCTCTGTTTAGGGCCAAATAGCATTCTAGTTTGCTCTGTTTTTTTGTAAAATCTTTCCAATATGTCAAGTAATTCTCTTTTTGTTTTCTCATGATTTGGTTGAGTCTAATTGTGTTGCTGTCCTGGGGCTCTGTGGGGTGTGTCTGTGTTTGTGAACAGAGCTCCAGGACCAGCTTGCTTAGGGAACTCTTCTCCAGGCTTATCGCTCTATAGGTGATGGCTTTGTTATGGAAGGTTTGGGAATCACTTCCTTTTAGGTGGTTGTAGAATTTAACGGCTCTTTTCTGGCTTTTGATAATTAGCGGGTATTGGCTAAATTCTGCTCTGCATGCATTATTTGGTGTTTTAAGTTGTACACGGAGGATATTTTTTGCATAATTCTGCATGTAGAGTCTCAATTTGGTGTTTGTCCCATTTTGTGAATTCTTGGTTGGTGAGTGGACCCCAGACCTCACAACCATAAAGGGTAATGGTTTCTATAACTGATTCAAGTATTTTTAGCCAGATCCTAACTGGTATGTTGAGTTTTATGTTCCTTTTGATGGCATAGAAGCCCTTCTTGCCTTGTCTCTCAGATATTTCACAGCTTTGTGGAAGTTACCTGTGGCGCTGAGGTTTAGGCCAAGGTATGTATAGTTTTTTGTGTGCTCTAGAGCAATGGTGTCTAGATGGAATTTGTATTTGTGGTCCTGGCGACTGGAACTTTTTTGGAACAACATTATTTTGGTCTTACTGAGAGAATCTGTGCAGAAGATCTAGGTGCTGCTGTAGGCCCTCCTTGGTTGGGGACAGAAGCACCAGTGTGACGCACTTAAGCGTAGTTAGTGCGGAGTCAGGCGCAGGAGGCAGAAAGTACTGAGTAGTGCTTTATTTAGGCATGGGGAAAATCGTGCGCGCCAAAACTCACGGGCGCAACAAACACGATACCCAAAACCAGGACCTAACAAGTCTAGAGGGAAAACCCCAAAACGAAACACGCTACCAACACACTACCACACACAAAAACAGTGGGAAAAAATAAGCCCGCACAAAGAGCAGGCATGCCGACCAGCTTAAATAGCCCAACTAAACGTAAACAAGAAACAGGTGTAACTAATAAGACAAAACCAACAGAAAAGGGAAAAGGGATCGGTGGCAGCTAGTAGACCGGTGACGACGACCGCCGAGCACCACCCGAACAGGAAGAGGAGCCACCTTCGGTAGGAGTCGTGATAACCAGATCATCAGCAAACAGCTGACATTTAAGTTCTGATTCTAGTAAGGTGAGGCCGGGTGTTGCAGACTGTTCTAGTGCCCTCGCCAATTCGTTGATATATATGTTGAAGAGGGTGGGGCTTAAGATGCATTCCTGTCTCACCCCACAGCCCTGTGGGAAGAAATGTGTGTTTTTTGCCAATTTTAACCACACACTTGTTGTTTGTGTACATGGATTTTATAATGTCGTATGTTTTTCCCCCAACACCACTTTTCATCAATTTGTATAGCAGACCCTTATTGATTCAAAGGCTTTTTTGAAATAAACAAAGACTTTGCTTTTGTTTTGTTTTGTTTATTGTCAATTTAGGGTGTGCAGGGTGAATACGTGGTCTGCCATACGATAATTTGGTAAAAAGCCAATTTGACATTTGCTCGGTACATTGTTTTCACTGAGGAAATATACGAGTCTGCTGTTAATGATAATGCAGGTTACTGTTGACGCAGATCCACAGTAGTTATTGGTGTCAAATTTGTCTCCAATTTTGTGAATTGTGTGGTGATCGATCCTTGGTTCCAAATATTTGGGAAGATGCCAGAGCTAAGGAGGATGTTAAAGAGTTTTAGTGTAGGCTATTGGAATTGGTTGTCTGTATATTTATCATTTCATTGAGGATACCATCAACACCACAGGCCTTTTTGGGTTGGAGGGTTTTTATTTTGCCATTCAAGGTAATTGGAGAATCCAGTGTGTTCTGGTAGTCTTTAATAGTTGATTCTAAGATTTGTATTTGATCATGTATATTTTTTTGCTGTTTGTTCTTTGTTATAGAGCCAAAAATATTGGAGAAGTGGTTCACCCATACATCTCCATTTTGGATAGATAATTATTTGTGTTGTTGTTTGTTTCGTGTTTTCCAATTTGCCCAGAAGTGGTTAGAGTCTATGGGTTCTTCAATTACATTGAGTTGATTTCTGACGTGCTGTTCCTTCTTCTGTAGTGTATTTCCCTATTGTTTTAGTGATTCACCATAGTGAAGACTCAGGTTTTCTGGGTCTCTATGTTTATGTTTGGACAGGTTTCTCAATTTCTTTCTTCTCTCTCTGGAATAAAGTGTCAAACACATGAAAGTTGTACTGTTTCAGCTTGGCCACTAACCAGCACTCCTGTCATTCAATAGGTCAATACATGAATATATTATTAATGACTACATCAATGTCCCGGTAATCAACAAAACATTCTTTTGGATGAGTAAATACTTATCTTTTCAGCTACCAACACCAAACAGCACTTCCACTCTTCCACAGTTCCACAGAATACAATGTAATTTGTCTCTTTACAAATACGCTAATTTGTTTCTTGAAGTAAATCAATGTGCAAAGCACTCTGTTTGGAAGTCAATACTTATTCTGACCTGGTGACAGCCCCACAAAACATGTTTTTCAATTAGTGTCCCCATGCACAACCAGTGTCCCCAATACACACTGGCCCTTTTCAATCTGTTGGAAATCTGTTGATCTGTTGTCCCTGAACCCGCCGTGGACAAATATATGTTTGTATTGTAACACCCAGCATGTTTTGACTTGAAGCTGTGTGAGTTCTCAGAGTTGTTATATTTCAGACAGGAGCCTGGCATTGACCGCGGTGGGAAATAACACTGCTTTATTGTGAGACGGCAAGGCTGTATTGGAAAACAAGATGAAACCGCTGCTGCTCCAGTCCACGCTGTCAAACCACTCAGGTAAATACTGAGTCATTTGAGGGAGAAAAAAAACACCTTTCAGAGTCTCTGCTAAATGTTTTTTTACTGAGCGCTGAGACCTGGGTGTCTGAATGTTTGACAGATTTTGCCAAATACCGAACCTCTACTCCGAAACAATGAGAAAAGTAAGTCAAGCATATCATGATGGTGGAATGAAACTCCAGAAAGTTTTCTGTCATTCTGTCTCTCGCACGCAAGGACACAAAACACATGAATGCACATACACACAGACACCCAACACAGACGCAACATGAACGCAACACGCACATACACACAGCAGTATTTTTTAGACGGGGGCAGTATGTAGCTGTGACACCTGACCTTTGTGCGAGTTGTGACGGTGCCCTGGGGGGGGGGGGGGGGTACGGTTGTAATGCGGTGCTGGAGGGTTGTAATGCGGTGCTGGAGGGTGATTTGTAATGTGTTGTTGTGTACTTTGTAATGTGATTGTGTGGCGGCACCATGTGCTTTTAGGGGGGGGGGGGGGGGGTGGTATGTGTGTTGTTTTTAGTGTAATGAGGATGGCTCAATAAAGTAAGACAAAAAGTCTCTCTCTCTCTCTCTCTCTCTGCAACAACGTGTCAAACACAAGAACTGTGTAGTAGCTTAGCTTAGCCACTAACCAGCACTCCTGTCATTCAATAGGTCAATACATGAATAGTTTATTAATGACTACATCAATGTCTTTGTTCTCCTAGTTAGCTCTCCACCCCTCCCTCTACTTTCTCTGTCTTCCATCTCTCTCTCCATCTGTCACGTCCCTGCATATTTTTGTCTCCTCTCTGTCACTCTCTTTCTGCCTCAATCTTCTTAGTTTGCTGTTCTCCCTTCCCACTCTCTATCCCTCCATCTTTCCCCATCTCCCCTCTCCTTCTCTCTCCTTCTTATTCTCCCTCTCTCCCTTCTCTTCCCTCCTTCTCCCTTCCCACTCTCTATCCCTCTGTCTTTCCCCATCTCCCCTCTCCATCTCTCTCCTTCTTATTCTCCCTCTCTCCTTCTCCCTTCCCACTCTCTATCCCTCTGTCTTTCCCCATCTCCCCTCTCCTTCTCTCTCCTTCTTATTCTCCCTCTCTCTCTTCCCTCCTTCTCCCTTCCCACTCTCTATCCCTCCGTCTTTCCCCATCTCCCCTCTCCATCTCTCTCCTTCTTATTCTCCCTCTCTCCTTCTCCCTTCCCACTCTCTATCCCTCTGTCTTTCCCCATCTCCCCTCTCCTTCTCTCTCCTTCTTATTCTCCCTCTCTCCCTTCCCTTCCCTCCTTCTCCCTTCCCACTCTCTATCCATCCCTCTTTGCCCATCTCTCTCTCCTCTCACACTTCCCTCGCTCTTCCATCTTTCCCTCCTTGTGTATTTTCCTGCCTCAGGAGAGAGAAATTAAATAAATGCAAATGGACTTCTCTGGAGGAGAGCAAATTGAACTCAACCTTTCGCTCATGGAACAGAGAATAAAAGAAACATGAGTTTCTGACGGCATATGACACAATAATAACAACGGCGTCAACACATCTGTCTCTCGACTTTTTCATTATGTACAGTACTGTATACCATAATTACTGCCTGGGGGGACACGAAAAGAAATTCACTTTGTTAGTAATGTAACAACGACAGCATATCCTAAACTGTCCTTACGGGCATACGTGTAGGATAACCATGACCACTACAATCTCACCAAAGAGACACTAGTTGGTTGGCAGTGGATCAGTCATCATATTAGGCTGTTTTTCAGGAAATAGATTATTCGTTTGAAGAATGTGATTTAATGCGGTCTTCAAACTCGGATAGTTTTATTTGTGAGAGTAGTTTCATTTCCTGAGAAATGAGACTATCGAGGTTATTCTATGCAAAGGCCTGAGCTTGTCTTCAATTCATCCTGTAGCCTTTAAGCCTTCGCTAGCCCTCCCTCTGTGTGTTTCTCTCGTTCCCTCTCTTCTCCTGGTGTTTTGCCAGAGTATACGCGGTGACCATATGCTGTTGGTCCAGGTGTCTGTATGTTTGGGAATGGGAAGGCTGTATTTTTTTATGTGGGGGGTCACAGGGCAGTATGCCAATGTGTTGCTTGGGGAAACATTGGAAGAGCAGGTGTGTGTTCTACAGGTGCTGTGGGAGGGGGTGTACCTTTGATGTGGAGCTCATGGTGGGAGATGACGTGGGCGTGTGTGGAGGTTTTGGGAGGCCCTCTGAGACTGTAATGACCGCAGGGGACACTGGCTGCAGATGTTGATTACTGTCCTGTGGTGAGCCTATGGCTCCCCCCTCCACCCAAGGCACACAGTCCTCCAAATGAGCAACAACCGAGTTTGTGTGTGTGCGTGTGTTTTTTCTCTACCACTTGCAGCACAAAAACTAGCAAGGTGCTAATTTTCTGATCTACAATTTCTTAATTAATTGAAAACATACATTGTTTTGTCTTTGTGTATTACAGTAACTCAAATTAAATAAAGGCTAACTATGTTATTTTACGATAAGCTTATGTGGAACACTCAACAGGATAATGACATGGAGTTAAAACTCACTGTAGCTAACTCGCTGTTAGATGTTCTGCTGCATTACGGAGTTCTCACTGTGAGTCTTGAAATTCTTGATTGTGAGAGTTGGAGGACAAGAGATGGAGATTAGACACTTACTTTACATTAGAAAGGAACAGTCCACATTATTCCTATTTATAGAACAATAACCAAACCCAACATAATATGATGTCCCTTTCATCTTTCCACGGCCCGGAGTATAATATTTTTCTACTATTCCCGTCCATGGCAACAGTAGCTACGCTAAAGGCTAACTACAGTACAGCCAGTTATGATCGCCCAATCTGTCAACCATAGCATGATGAGCTGCCTCATTCATATATGATAAAGCTACCTATAGATTGTCCCTCTTATGTCCATGCAGTCTGCCCTTCGGGAACGTATAGTACTCTATCCCTGTTTCTCTTTCTTAGATGCTCAGTAAATAATGTCAGTCTAGATTACATTCACATTTGAGTCATTTAGCAGACGCTCGTATCAGAGCGACTTAGAGTAGTGGATTATTGTGGGGAAAATACAAGATTGTGTTTTAATACTGCTATTGCATCCAATGGTTGTTTTATGCAACAGAATCATGTTCTTTGAACTCTACTGTCTGTGTGAACTGAGAGGAGCTTCTGAGATGTAACTCTAGCGACTGATTTATGATGGTCTTGTCCTCTCTCGGAGCCCGCATTCCATAGAATGAGTTGGTGTTTGTGTGCTGGGAGGTACCAGGGTGGAAATCTCTCGGGTATGGATAATGATGTTTCCACACAACGAGAACAGTCTTTACAGCAGATACTGTTTCATATGAATCCTAAACTTGTGACCCAATCCACACATCTGTCATGTAGACTTTGCTATAAAATATATTTTGTATTCTTTGTGTCGGGGCTCTCAACAAATCATCTAAGGGTGGTTCATCGACCAGCCATCGTTATTGCAGAGCACTCACATCATCCACTTGTGTGTGTGGTGTGACATGCTTTCCTTATTAATATGTTTTTAATAAAGTAATATCCTGATTGGCGATTGACCTTGTCTCCACTCATTATTGATTAGAATTTCCACGACAGAATAGATACATTTTCATACTTTTTTTGTACAGGTCCTACATGGGAATCGAACCCATAACCCTGGCATTGCAAGCACCTTGCTCTACCAACTGTGTTCTAACCATCCTTTTGGATTCTTCGCAAACACACGAATGCCAGCACGCAGATACGCACGCACAAAGAAACACACACATCGACGCGCGCGCAGAGACACATTGACATGCACACACGCACACACTTGCACAAACACGCATGAACACACACACGTTCAAGCATTTAAAATGAAGTCAAGTGACCAAAGTGCCCTTTAGTGGTGTAATGTTAATGTTTTTCATAATTGTATAATTAATAAAACATTTATTTTATAATTCCGCCGAAAATCCAGTATTTCTATGTCAAACATTTTTGTTATATTTCAGTCTTTTGTGATGTATATAGAGTATAATATTGGGAGGCAAACTAAAAATGTAATACATTTCAACTCTATATCTGACGTGGTACTGTCTTCTTTTTTCTAAGCCCATAACCATGTGTGTGAGGTGTATACGTTTGTTTCAAAGTAGATTTGTCTAAAACTACAAAGAAACACCCTGTGTGACCCTGATTTAGCCCACTGCAGTAAAAGGTTAAGCATTTTTCCCCTCGTCTTTCCACACTGGTTTGTCGGCAATACCGTATTAAGTCTGTTGTCCCGGGAGGTGTCGCTTTGATCGATTTCTTGGAGCATGACTTACATCCCCTGATATAACGTATTTTCTCAAACTAGACACTCTAATGTACTTGTCCTCTTGCTAAGTTGTGCACCGGGGCCTCCCACTCATCTTTCTATTCTGGTTAGGGCCAGTTTGTGCTGTTCTGTGAAGGGAGTAGTACACAGTGTTGTACGAGATCTTCAATTTCTTGGTAATTTCTCGCATGGAATAGCCTTCATTTCCCAGAACAAGAATAGACTGACGAGTTTCAGAAGAAAATCTTTGTTTCTAGCCATCTTGAGCCTGTAATCGAACCCACAAATGCTGATGCTCCAGATACTGGTTGCTGATTATGGGCCTCTGTACGCCTATGTAGATATTTCATTTAAAAAATCTGTTGCTTCCAGCCTCAATAGTCATTTACAACATTAACAATGTACTTACTGTATTTCTGATAAATTTGATGTTATTTTATTGGACAAAAAATGTGCTTTTCTTTAAAAAATAAGGACATTTCTAAGTGACCCCAAACCTTTGAACGGTAGTCTATAGTCGTCAGGAGGAAGAGAAGAGAGGGCTGATGATGACTGTAGCTGTGGGGGCCAACCAGACCCAAATTGAAAACCTCATCTCATGAAATGCTTGAGAAATATTGCAGCATTTGCACTTACGGGAAGAGAAAAAACAGCATGATAAGTTCACTTTTTTTAGTGCAAGCTCAAATGATACAGTTAAAGAACAAGCTTCAAAGTAAGATAGTGGGGGTAGTTAGTTAAAAGTAGTGTTGGAAAAGTATTGGAATCATTTCTGAGTGCAAGGAGGGGACACATGGGGACAGGAGGAAGAGAATGAAAGAATGAAAGTTTAGTTTCTCTCTCTCTTTCCATCCTTTCAGGCCAGCATAAGTGTTGCTATATTGATAATAGCCTGGCTAGCACACTACTCAGCAAAGTAGTATAGGTAGTTAGATGTAATTGGGACACGATTTTAAGCGTCAATTTGTTAAGATCCTCATCTTTGCCATTTGGGCTGTGTGAAAGAATCAAGCAGGTGGAAGAGTTGGGAAGGATTCATGAGAAGCGTTTCATTTATATACCCTCGCTCACTCTTGGCCTCGCTCCTGGTTTTTAGAGTGGTGTGTGTGTATATTTGTGTGTGTGTGTGTTATCAGGCAGGCATTTGCTGCTCCTGCTTCCAGTTTGCTAATTTGTAAAACACCAGGCGGGGAAGCGATTTGCAGGCACACTGGGTCCTCTTTTGCCGTTGTGCTTTGAAAGGCCCCCCTGCTCTGTGTCTCAGTGGTATTGGAATGGTGTTGTGGCCTCACTGGAGACTCTCTTTGATGCTCCCTGATTCTTTCAACTGAGGTGATAACTGGGCCCAGTTCAGTTTCAAAGTAAATATGTTCAAATTCCCCGGTCCCTGAAAGGGTGATTCATTTTAAAAAGCTAAAAGGTATTTCATTTAGGATGCTGTTATAGAAAGGTGCGTTAGTGGGAACCAATGCATTTGCCTTATGACCGCCAACTAACCCAAAACAAGTTTCATCCAGTTTATTCGATTTGTGAACCTATTTCAGATACATAAAACATACTAAGCATCCAGACAGTTTTCTTCATCCAGAGTTTTTTTTACAGAACTGTCACGTTCTGACCTCTATTTCTGTTGTTTTGTATTTATTTAGTATGGTCAGGGCGTGAGTTGGGTGGGCAGTCTATGTTTGTTTTTCTGTGTTTTGGGGCATTTCTATGTTTTCGGCCTAGTATGGTTCTCAATCAGAGGCAGGTGTCATTAGTTGTCTCTGATTGAGAATCATACTTAGGTAGCCTGGGTTTCACTGTGTGTTGGTGGGTGATTGCTCCTGTCACTGTGTTTGGTGTCACAGGATAGGACTGTTTTGCGTTTTCACATTTCTTGTTTTTGTTAGTTTGTTCATGTGTAGTGATTTATTAAAACATGAATAACCACCACGCTGCGCTTTGGTCCGCTTCTCTTCCTCCTACAGACGAACGCCCTTACAGAATCACCCACCACAACAGGACCAAGCAGCGTGTCAACAGGCAGGAGCAGCAGGAGAAGCAACAGCGGCTGCAGGAGATACGTAGTAAGGAATTCTGGACATGGGAGGAAATCCTCGATGGGAAAGGACCCTGGGCTAAGCCAGGAGAATATTGCCGCCCCAAGGCCGAGCTGGAGGCAGCAAAAGCAGAGAGGCGGCATTCTGAGAAGCAAGCACGGCGGCGCGGACGGAAGCCCGAGAGTCACCCCCAAAAATTTCTTGGGGGGGGGCCCAGGGGGAGTGTGGCAGAGTCAGGAGTCAGACCTGAGCCAACTCTCCCCGTTTATCGTGAGGAGCCAAGGAGGAGCTCAGAACCTGAGCTGGTGTTGGAGGTGAGCGAAGCAGAGACTGTGAAGGAGTTAATGGGGAAATTGGAGGAGAGTGATATGAGGGACTTGCTGGTTTGGTGCATGAGGCACGACATTCGCCCGACGGAGCGTGTCAGGGATTTAATGGCACCGGGGTCAGCTCTCCATACGCATCCTGAGGGACGAGCGAGGGGTCTGGTGAAGACTGTGCCAGCCTCACGCACCAGGCCTCCTGTGCATCTCCCTAGCCTTGCACGTCCTGTGCCATCTCAGCACTACAGTGCTCCTAGTAGTGCTAACTGTGGCGGGCGTGGTGCTGGTCAGGCACCGTGTTATGCAGTTGTGCGCACGGTGTCCCCAGTACGCGTGCTTAGCCCGGTGCGCTACATCCCAGCTCCCCACATCTGCCGGGCTAGGGTGAGGATCCAGCCAGGGCGGTTGGTGCCAGTCCTGCTCTCAAGATCTCCAGTACGCCTTCACGGTCCGGTCTATCCGTCACCACCTCCACGCACCAGCCCTCCGGTGGCAGCCCCCCGTACCAGGCTGTCTCTCCGGCCCATCCTTACAGGGGCTCCCTCCTCTCCAGCGCTGCCGGAGCCTCCCGCCTGTCCGGCGCCTCTGCCGGAGCCTCCCGCCTGTCCGGCGCCGCTGCCGGAGCCTCCCGCCTGTCCGGCGCCGCTGCCGGAGCCTCCCGCCTGTCCGGCGCCTCTGCCGGAGCCTCTCGCCTGTCCGGCGCCGCTGCCGGAGCCTCCCGCCTGTCCGGCGCCTCTGCCGGAGCCTCCCGCCTGTCCGGCGCCGCTGCCGGAGCCTCCCGCCTGTCCGGCGCCGCTGCCGGAGCCTCCCGCCTGTCCGGCGCCGCTGCCGGAGCCTCCCGCCTGTCCGGCGCCGCTGCCGGAGCCTCCCGCCTGTCCGGCGCCGCTGCCGGAGCCTCCCGCCTGTCCGGCGCCGCTGCCGGAGCCTCCCGCCTGTCCGGCGCCGCTGCCGGAGTCTCCCGCCTCTCCGGCGCCGCTGCCGGAGTCTCCCGCCTCTCCGGCGCTACCAGGGCCTTCCTTTTCTCCAGCGTTGCCGGAGCTTCCCGTCTGCCCAGCGCCTGCTGCGCCGCCCGTCTGCCCAGCGCCGCCCGTCTGCCCAGCGCCGCCAGTGCCGCCCGTCTGCCCAGCGCCGCCAGTGCCGCCCGTCTGCCCAGCGCCGCCAGTGCCGCCCGTCTGCCAGGAGCCGCCAGTGCCACCCGTCAGCCAGGGGCCGCCAGTGCCGCCCGTCAGCCAGGGGCCGCCAGTGCCGCCCGTCAGCCAGGGGCCGCCAGTGACGCCAGTCAGCCAGGGGCCGCCAGTGCCGCCAGTCAGCCAGGGGCCGCCAGTGCCGCCAGTCAGCCAGGGGCCGCCAGTGCCGCCAGTCAGCCAGGGGCCGCCAGTGCCGCCAGTCAGCCAGGGACCGCCAGTGCCGCCAGTAAGCCAGGGGCCGCCAGTAAGCCAGGGGCCGCCAGTGCCGCCAGTCAGCCAGGGGCCGCCAGTAAGCCAGGGGCCGCCAGTGCCGTCAGTCAGCCAGGGGCCGCCCGAGCAGCTGCCCCTCTGTCCAGAGCAGCTGTCGCCCCTCTGTCCCAAGCTGCTGCCGCCCCTCTGTCCCGAGCAGCTGTCCCTCTGTCCCGAGCAGCTATCGCCCCTCTGTCCCGAGCAGCTATCGCCCCTCTGTCCCGAGCAGCTATCGCCCCTCTGTCCCGAGCAGCTATCGCCCCTCTGTCCCGAGCAGCTATCGCCCCTCTGTCCCGAGCTGCTATCGCCCCTCTGTCCCGAGCTGCTATCGCCCCTCTGTCCCGAGCAGCTGCCCCTCTGTCCCGAGCAGTTGTCCCTCTGTCCCGAGCAGCTGCTTCACCTCTGTCCCGAGCTGCCCCTCTGTCCCGAGCAGCCCCTCTGTCCAGTGGGGTCATTGAGAGGGGTGGCCATGGTGAGTAAGCCAGGGAGGCGGACAATAAGGCGGACTAAGACAATGGTGAAGTGGGGTCCGCGTCCCGCGCCAGAGCCGCCACCGCGGACAGACGCCCACCCAGACCCTCCCCTATAGGTCAAGGTTTTGCGGCCGGAGTCCGCACCTTTGGGGGGGGGTACTGTCACGTTCTGACCTCTATTTCTGTTGTTTTGTATTTATTTAGTATGGTCAGGGCGTGAGTTGGGTGGGCAGTCTATGTCTTCCTCCTACAGACGAACGCCCTTACAAGAACCGTGTTTCAGAGTCTGGGCTGGGCGGTATTCAAATATTAGCTGCATTGGCCTGTAGGAAAGTGTGCATATACAGTTGAAGTCGGAAGTTTACATACACCTTAGCAAAATACATTTAAACTCAGTTTTTCACAATTTCTGACACTTAATCTGAGTAAAAATTCCCTGTTTTAGGTAAATTAGGATCACACTTTATTTTAAGAATGTGAAATGTCAGAATAATAGTAGAGAAAATGTCATCACATTCCCAGTGGGTCAGAAGTTACACTCAATTAGTATTTGGTAGCATTGCCTTTAAGTTGCTTAACTTGGGTCAAACATTTCGGGTAGCCTTCCACAAACTACAAACAATAAGTTGGGTAAATTTTGGCCCAGTCCTCCTGACAGAGCTGGAGTCAGGTTTGTAGGCCTCCTTGCTCGCACACACATTTTCAGTTCTGACAACAAATGTTCTATAGGATTGAGGTCAGGGCTTTGTGATGGCCACTCCAATACCTTGACTTTGTTGTCCTTAAGCCATTTTGCCACAACTTTGGAAGTATGCTTGGGGTCATTGTCCATTTGGAAGACCCATTTACGACCAAGCTTTATTAACTTCCTGACTGATGTCTTGATATGGGGACTGGAATCCCCATATTGTTTTTATTTACTTTTTTGCTCTTTTGCACACCAGTATTTCTACTTGCACATCATCATATGCTCACCTATCACTCCAGTGTTAATTTGCTAATCTGTAATTACTTCGCTGGTATGGCCTATTTATTGCCTTACCTCCTCACGCCATTTGCACACACTGTATATAGACTTCATTTTATCTATTGTTTATTGACTGTACGCTTGTTTATTCCATTTTTCAACTCTGTGTTGTTGTTTGTGTCGCACTGCTTGGCTTTATCTTGGCCAGGTCGCAGTTGTAAATGAGAACTTGTTCTCAACTAGCTTACCTGGTTAAATAAAGGTTAAATAAAAAATAAAAAATGTAAAGCCATGACATCATTTTCTGGAAATTAAAGGCACAGTCTACTTAGTGTATGTAGACTTCTGACCCACTGGAATTGTGATCCAGTGAATTATAAGTGAAATAATCTGTCGGTAAACAATTGTTGGAAAAAAATACTTGTGCCATACACAAAGTAGATGTCCTAACCGACTTGTCAAAACTATAGTTTGTCAACAAGAAAATAGTGGAGTGGTTGAAAAACTAGTTTTAATGACTCCAACCTAAGTTTATGTAAACTTCCGACTTCAACTGTATGTCTGAGTTTCTGGACAAAAACTCTCCTTCAGGTGTATTTTTCCTCAGACGTCCGACTGCAAATACACACGCCAAAAAAAAAAACACGTTGGTCAGTTTATGTTGAGAGAGAGAGAGAGAGAGAGAGAGAGAGAGAGAGAGAGAGAGAGAGAGAGAGAGAGAGAGAGAGAGAGAGAGAGAGAGAGAGAGAGAGAGAGAGAGCGAGAGAGAGAGAGAGAGAGAGAGAGAGAGAGAGAGTGCGCATCGTTTGTTTGCGTCTGTTGTTGATTGATTCATTGACTCATTGCTTTGCCAGTGGATGTGTACAGTAGATTGTTGCCGCGTTATGAGCTGAGCTGCTCAGAATGAAAGCAGCTTTATTTAGCTGAATTAAACAGCACCAGCACTTGCTTGCTTTCTTTCTTTTTCTGAATAGCCTTTGATACAGTTCTACATTTTTGCCTGTTATGGTAGAATGAGAAAACAGATCTACATTTTCCCCTATCCCCATACCAAAGCTCAGTGATGTTTGTGGGCTATTAATTTCTCCAATTTATTTTCAGATATCTTTACTTTGTGTATTTTCTTTGATCAAATTAGCACCCCCTGTATAATCACAGAGTTTGGTTCCACCTTTTACAAAGTAGGTCATACCGTAGAAAGCTTTGTGTGAGCGAATGTGTGTGTGTTGACACAACACACTCAGACACACACCACACACAGAAACACACACACACACACACACACACACACACACACTACTATTTAGCTCCATTAGTCTCCTGTTGTGGATGCTTAGGGTGTTTATTGGATAACAAATGTTCTCTTGTTTACCGCATCCCTAGAGGGGATCACAGAGAGATGAAAGGGCCTCACCATGCATCTGAACAGACACACACATACACACTTGCACACACACGCAAGGGGAATTAAACTCTGCAGCACGGAGGCCAGGGTTGTGTGCGTGTTTGCGTGTTTGTCCTGGTGTCGCTCTCTCCCATCCTCTTGGTCTTTGAGTGCAGACACGGTATGTGGGTCATTCAACCAATTCGGTGCCTTTTGAGATGTGTAACTTGGTGGGATTTATTTTTTTTGGCTTTTCAACAAGCTCTCACAGTCTCACTGCAGAATTAGACGTTTATCCAAACTAAGTGTTTTCGTTGTTGCTGCTGCTCTGTATCATTCCATCATTCCAAGTTAAAGGTTATGTTTAGGCACTCTATCTGAATGGTTAAGGAAAGGGTTGAGGTTTGGGATAGGGTTAAAACATTAAGTATAGGCACTCATTCCAAAAGCTCAAGGTAAGCGTTACGTTTAGGCACTCTATCTGAATGGTTAAGGAAAGGGTTAAGGTTTGGGATAGGGTTAAACCAAAACATTTAAAACCAACGTCCACACCTGGGATCGAAACTTAACCTTCTAATCCAGGGTCATAGGATTATGCCTATCCACCACCCTGTTCTCAATGCCCTTAAATGCTTGAACATCTTCCTAATATGGAGTTGCACCCCCCTTTGCCCTCAGAACAGCCTCAATTCACCAGGGCATGGACTCACTCTACAAGGAGTCGAAAGAGTTCCACAAGGATGCTGGCCCATGTTGACTCCAAAGCTTCCCACTGTTGTTTCAAGTTGGCTGGATGTCCTTTGGGTGTCGGACCATTCTTGATACACACAGGAAACTGTGGAGCGTAAAAAATGTAGTCTATTTCAGAAGAACAGAATAGCATACTCTGAGTTGCCTTTATGTTATTCCCGGATATGGCTATGCTGTGGGCTTCACCAGTTCATTTAGCAGACAATATTCGCTTAGAATTCTGTGACATATTTTTTTTGTATTTTATAGTATGAAGGATACAATTGAACAAAGTTTAATAAAATTGAAAATATATTTTCAAAGATAGTGTGCACAAGCGCCAATTGTGTGTTGAGCGGTTAACAAAGGAACTGGTCCTATATGCTTAATATGGAGTTAGTTATACAATTTTAGTTGTGATATAAACATTGGGCTATATGTTGTTATTTTATAAGGCTCCATGATGGGACTCTAATGATGATTTGAAAAAAAGCTGCAAGTTGCACACACTTCATCAGTCTCTCATTCACAATTTGACAAGGACTTAATATTCTCACCAGTCCTCAAATTTCCCACCGGCATCCCCCTTGTGTGACCATAATTCCCCCTTAAAAATCCATGCCTTTTGCTGCCAAAGTGGCCATTGTGCCCTTGGGCTGAATATGACAGGCTAATTATAGATCCCTTCTCCCGGGTGCCATGCTCCAAAGCACCTCCCAATAATATGGCTCACAGGTCTTTCTCACAGTCATTTCAGCTAAGAAGCACATTTCAGCTAAAAAGCACATTTTATTCATAAAGGTATAAGATTAATAAAATGTAATAAGCCTAGCCATTTTAGAAAGATAATGGGATCCTCCTCTTTTTAATAGAGGCCATCAAAACATTTTCTCATGCATTTGCATAGCCTATAGAAATCTTGCTAAACATGAGCTCATGGGCACTCATGAAGTATTTGATTATATTTCCAATTACATTTCCGTTGATGTCAGAGTGATTAGAAGAACAACACAGTGCTGAGTACCAGGCAATTAGCAAGTTTGGTAGGGTACTAATGACTATCAGCAGCATCAGAGCATGGAGAAGCCTAATTACCGTGACTTAACAGTCACGTAGATTTTGACTGCCATCGTGACTCGTGACCACCAGTCTGGCGGTAATACGGTCCCAGAACAGCCCTACGCCTGGCACCACCTATGTTCAGTTCAAAGGCACTTACATTTTTGTTGCCCATTCATCCTTTGAATGGCACACACACACAATCCATGTCTCAATTGTCACAAGGCTTAGAAATTATTCTTTAACTTCTTTGTCTCCTCCCCTTCATCTGCACTGATTGAATTGGATTTAACAAGTGACGTCAACAAGGAATCATAGCTTTCACCTGGATTCACCAGGTCAGTCGATGTCATTGAAAGAGCAGGTGTTCTTAATGTTTTGTACACTCAGTATAAATAATAATAATTGAACTGTAATAGCGCTTTCATTACCATCTCAAAGCACTTTAAAATTAAGCAACAACATAAAAAAAAGACATACAATAAAAGTTTTATTTTATTTTAATTAAGTCGTTTGTGGATGATCCTGGCAGACAGGGTAGTTCATTCGTGGCTTGAGTAGTCAACACCAGGAGGAAGGCTAGAGTAGAGGTAGAAACAGAAACATTTTCAAATCATATTCGCACACCTCATGTAGCCTAGCCATAGGCCTATATGTTTTTATAAGGTTTGTATCACAACTAAAGTGGCCAAATAATCTGCTTTATAGCTGGTGTTGAGACGCACGTGAGTTTTAAGTTTAGGGCAAATCATTTTCACCATTAAATACACCGTTATAATAAAGCAGTACACGCGTAATCCCATTTGCCGTCACATTCGAGAATGGTGTCTTCCCGCTAATTGATCTAATTTTGGAACATTCGCGCCTACTGTGGTGAAACGGAGGGGGGGGGGGGGATCACATCCAAGGGGTTTCAGAGCCTTAAAGTGTTTCTAAAACATGAAGTTTCACATTCTAAATTATGACATTAAATAGATTTTTGTCATGAAGCTCTGCAAAACAACGATAAAAAGTCAACAAAGTTAAAATTGCTTGAGTGCTAGTGCCTCGGTCTGTTTCTTAGACAGGGTCAAAATGACAAGGTTTAGGTCCAAAAATGGCCTCTGTTCATGTAATGTTTTAGCCCGGCGTTGCCGTGGTTACACTGATTGGCCTGTTGTGGTTTGTTTTCTATTTTTCTCCTCCCTGCACAGCCCATGATGCACTGCTCTTAGTCACGGCTATGACACTCACACAATCCGGGTTGCTCGCCACAACAAGCTAAGCAGACGAGGCAGGGTTTTTCATGAGTTTGTTTCCTTCACTGGAATTGCAAGCGTTTTATTAGATGGCCCAGGGGTCCAAAACACAGGGTTTGGAGTAAACACACACACACAAGCACACACTCTAACAAACGTACGCATGCACGTATACACACACACACACACACACACACACACACACACACACACACACACACACACACACACACACACACACACACACACACACACACACACACACACACACACACACAGAAATCGTTTTTATATTCCCTGCCTTCTCCCTGGGTAGAGCAGCACTATGGATTTGCAATATTTGAGTTGAAGTGTGTGACACGTGTGTGGTCTGACACCAAGATTCCTCACCCAGCCTGTATCCATTGTAGACTGAATGCTGAGTATGTCACGTAATAAATACAAATAATACAAACGTTGGTGAATCCCTGTTCGTTTCTGATCCTGCTTCACATGAAATAAAACCCTGCTGTGTGATAAGGACAGGTGAGTCACACAAAAAGAGTCCCTCTCTCAATCCCTCCCCTCCCAAGGAACAAGGGGGAGGGAGGGAGAGATTGAGAGCGGGACTCATATTTGTGCGACTCACCTGTCCTTATCACACAGCAGGGTTTTACTTCTTACTAACTTATTTGGGGTTACTAAACAATCCCAAACAACCACAAAGAGGTACCCCAAACAACCACAAACATGTACCCTAAACAAGCACAACCAGGTACCCCAAACAATCACAAACAGGTACCCCAATCAAGCACAAACAGGTACCCCAAACAAGCACAAACAGGTACCTCAAACAAGCACAAACAGGTACCCCAAACAACCACAAAGAGGTACCCCAAACAACCACAAACAGGTACCCCAAACAACCACAAACAGGTACCCCAAACAACCACATACAGGTACCCAACACAAGCACAAACAGGTACCTCAAACAAGCACAAACAGGTACCCAAAACAATTCCAAACAAGTACCTACCCCAAACAGCCCCACACAGGTACCCAAAGTACTCCAAACAAACCCGTGGTTGTTTGGTGTGATTAGTAGGACCCTCAGACTTAATTCATTATATCCAACTGACCCTCGGGGGTTACAGCTACAGCTATACAGCTGTTTAAAAGATCCCTCCATTCATTCACTCTCCCTCCCTATATCCCCCTCGTCGTTCTCTTAGGCTACAGAATCACTCGGAGGCTATTCCCAGATCTATGTCTCTCGTCTTCCAGCCTTTTCTATAGGAGAGCATGTTTTAAATAGTGAAAAGAAGAGAAAAAAAGGGATTGGGTAGCAAAAACATGACAGTGTACCCTGAGAGGGATGGAGGGATGGGAGAGGAGAGGAGAAGCAGTGGGCGTCACGATGGCCCCAGGCAGGCAGAATGCAGCAGAGGAGGAGAGGAGGAGAGGAGGAGGAGAGTTCTGAGTGCAGTGCAAGCCCAGACTTTAAATATGATTCATTGTAGACCACGGTTATCTAACACATCCTAGTCTAGCCTGGTTTAAGTCTAGCCTGGTTTCCCCTACCAGTCTCGCCAAGCGTAGCACATGCAAATCCAACAGTCGAACAAAGCTTGGCCGCACAATCAAACAGTGACAAATGCCCACACAGCACAGCAGCACTCAGTTCAGTCAAACTCTTTACACTGTCCACTGCCTTGCTGTAGGCCTACACAGAGGTGTGTCCTGTCAACACTGTCATTTATTCATGAGTTTGTGTTTATATCCCATGTGTACATGTGTATAGATGCCCACACTCAGCTGTCACTGCCTGTAACAGAATTCCACGTCACTCTATGGAGTTTTCCAGAGTTGACCTTATATTGACAGAGGTCGCCCTAAATCAACATACTTTATACATTAATTATGTTGCAGCAGGCAGGATTCCAGTGTGGGTCAATGACAGGGTATTCGATACAGTTTTGATTGGCACATATGCACCTACGCACCCATGCATGCACGCAGACACACACACTCACAGACAGACACACACACACACAGACAGACAGACACACAGACAGACACACACGCACACAGACAGACACACACACAGACAGACACACACACAGACAGACAGACGCGCATTCCATAGATCTCCTCTTGCTGTTATGTATGCAGTGAAACGAAGGACATAGCACGTGATACTGTTTGTTATCGGGTGTCATCGAGATAAGACCCCATGAGAAAAGGCGTGTAAAGGAAATCAATAAAGGTCATCAATACTGTACTATGTTCGTTTAGAATTACGTCAATCAAGCGTTATCAAACTGGTTCAGTATATTTTTCTGCTTATTCGAAGAGAACAATGCCGTATCCATTGGTTACTCATCAAATGAGCCACATCAAGTGTTCAGAGCCACATTTTGTACATCTCTGTCTCTCTGTTTTAAAATCAGCAATCTCTCTCTGTAGAATAAAAGTATTAAGTTGAGAAAGAAAGAAAGAAAGAAAGAAAGAAGGAAGGAAGGAAAGAGAGATAGAGAGATAGCGAGAGATAGAAGTCAGGAACAGAGAGTGGGGAAGATGGGGAAAGAGATAGGGGCAGATAGTAAGAGAGAAATAGACACGGAGCGAGATACAGAGGCTGTGAGAGAGAGAAAATACTCTCAGATCTCTCTCTCTCTTATAATGAACAGTTTGTCCAGAAATGAATGTGTTTCAAGGCCACGATAAGAACAGCAGCAGGGCTCAACAGTGGGTGGACCAAATTAACTCGCTGTGTGTTTCTACCTGCAGTGTGTGTAGTAGGTGTGTGTGTGTGTGTATCGTGTGCAGTCTTTAGCACAATATTAGTGTGTGTGTCTGACTGTATGTGTTTTTGTGTGACTATACTGTATAATACAACACCTGCTCTTTCCATGACATAGACTGACTGACCAGGTGAATCCAGGTGAAAGCTATGATCCCTTATTGATGTCACCTTTCAAATTCACTTCAAATCAGTGTAGATGAACAGGAGGAGAAGGTTAAAGAAGAATGTTCCACCACCCAAAGGACATCCAGCCATCTTGACACAACTGTGGGAAGCATTGGAGTGAACATGGACCAGCATCCCTGTGGAACGCTTTCGACACCTTGTAGAATCCATACCCCAACGAATTGAGGCTGTTCTGAGTACGAAATTAGGTGCAACTCAAAACCAGGAAGGTGTCCCTAATGTTTGGTATACTCAGTGTATGTGCGTGTGTTTGTGCTTACACGTATGCGTGCGAGACCCCCTCTGAGTACCAGCTTAATTCCTTCTAAGTTAATCCAATTAAACAGAACACCAGTGTGTAGGGAGCGCCGCCCGCCCCGTCGGCACGGCAACCTGCATTCTAATCACGTAATGATCCAGCGCGCAGATCGCCCGGGGTGGAGTGGGGGTTACATTGCTGCCTCTCGTTTATTCCGGAGATATTCACAAATGAGTCTCAATTGCTCCTCCACCAATATGATGGCACAATAATAAACAAGACACGGAGACGCACGTCTTTTTATACCGCGGAGTTGGCCTAATGGAATTCCATACGTGAGAGTTCTCAGGTCGTCCCTACTAAGACACTGCAGGCTGCTGCTGAAGACTGGCACACTGGGAGGGCTCATGTTGACCACATTATCTTGCAAACAGTACCATGCATATCTGTGGATTCTTATCCAATACCCTTCAGCTACACTGGAGGGAAAGTCTACACAGTCTCCCTGTTCACCTCCAGGGGTTTCAGAGTAATCTGAAAGTAATAATACTCCCTTGATCTGTGTGTGAGTGTGTTTGTGAATCTGTGTGTGTGTGTGTGTGTGTGTGTGTGTGTGTGCTGTAGTTATTTTTGAGGATTCTGCAATGACTTGACATGAGGGGTTGAGTTGCCTACACACCAAAACAAGCCTCTCTCCCTCTGTCCCAGGCTTCTTCAGATTACACCCCCGTTGCCCTGATTGTGTTCTCTCTCTCTCTCTCTCTCTCTCTCTCTTTCTCTGGCTAAGTGTACGTAACGGCTGTCCGACATGCACACAAAAACACGTGCAAATAGACAACATTGTATTGCTAATGTCTAATGTCTTACAGCTGTTTCACTAAAAAGAGAGGAGAAACTTGAAATATCCAGTACTGTAGGTGTAGATCGTGAACAAAGGAAAAGTTTGGGACTCGAGAGGCAACTGTGATTTCCACCACAAAGGGAATGTTTGAGTTAGGCTTGTCGGCTTATCAGAGAACAAGGAGAGGTAATAGCAGCCTGGCTCTAACCCAAGTCATCTCCTAATCACTGCTAATGACCATAATCTCCTCCATTCAACTGGCTCACACAAACCTTTGAGGTGATTATTACCCTTAAACACACGTTTATTTCCCGTGTCTATTGGAGAGACAGGGTGTTTTTGTCTATCACAAATACCTCTATTTTGATAGGCACTTTTTTAAATCCCTCTCTCCCTCTCCCCCTCCCTCTCTAAAATGATCTGAAAGGCAATTGATGTCCCATTTTCCCCTTTGAAAAGGAAAGAGGATGACATTTTAACGACGAGGAGAGGTCCTTTTTCCCCAAGCACGGAGGCTACCTTCAAAATAGGGAGAATTCTCTTCTCTGGCTAGAGCTTGCCTGGGGAACCGGGTGGCTGGGAGGAGAGAGGGGGAATGGCGAGTCAGGTAAGCCCAGGCCAAGGACAGCGAAGGATAGAGCGAAGGATAGAGCGAAGGATAGCGCAAAGGATAGAGCAAAGGATAGAGCAAAGGATAGAGCAAAGGATAGAGCAAGGGATAGAGCGACGGATAGAGCGAAGGATAGAGCGAAGGATAGAGCGAAGGATAGAGCGAAGGATAGAGCGATGGATAGAGCGAAGGATAGAGCGAAGGATAGAGCGACGGATAGAGCGAGGGATAGAGCAAAGGATAGAGCGAAGGATAGAGCGATGGATAGAGTGAAGGATAGAGCGAAGGATAGAGCGAAGGATAGAGCGACGGATAGAGCGAGGGATAGAGCAAAGGATAGAGCGACGGATAGAGTGAGGGATAGAGCAAAGGATAGAGCGAAGGATAGAGCGACGGATAGAGCGAGGGATAGAGCGACGGATAGAGCGAGGGATAGAGCGAAGGATAGAGCGAAGGATAGAGCGACGGATAGAGCGAAGGATAGAGCAAAGGATAGAGCGAAGGATAGAGCGACGGATAGAGCGAGGGATAGAGCGAAGGATAGAGCGAAGGATAGAGCGACGGATAGAGCGAGGGATAGAGCGACGGATAGAGCGAGGGATAGCGGGAGGGAGACAAAGTTGGACAGAAGGAAGGAGATGAGAAAGTTGAAAGGGTTAAATGTGGGAAAACGTCTTTATGTGTTTGTTTACCTAGCTGAATCACTCACGTGGAGCAATGAGACACGATCCCATTCTGACAATATTCTAATGAAACCACATTCAACATCTCCCCAATGTCAGGCTAATAGGTGTCGTGGACAGATAGATGAGTGATCAAAGTTGGTGAGATGCACACAGCACGAACCTTGAGCAGCGGGAGAAAAAGAGATTGAGCATATTGACTTGTGCACATCCAGCCTTAATAGATGCTGTGATTTTGCTGCGCCGCAGGGCTGATGCTTTAATTAAATATAACCGTACAGGTAACTGCCAAAATAATGGAAACGCTTGTGTAAATGAGGAATATAAGTTATATTAAAAGCAGGTACTTCCACACAGGTGTGGTTCCTGAGTTAATTAAGCAGTTAACATTCCATCATACTTAGGGTCATGTATAAAAATGCTGGGCAGGCCATTATTTTGGCTACTGTGGTTATGCCCCCATAGGAGGACAATGCCCCCATCCACAGGGCACGAGTGGTCACTGAATGGTTTGATGAGCATGAAAACAATGTAAACCATATGCCACGGCCGTCTCAGTCACCAGATCTCAACCCAATTGGACACTTATGGGAGAGTCCACCACCATCAACAAAACACCAAATTATGGAATATCTTGTGGAAGAATGATTTCGCATCCCTCCAATAGACTTCCAGAAACGTGTAGAATCTATGCCAAGGTGCATTGAAGCTGTTCTGGCTCGTGGTGGCTCAACGCCCTATTCAGACACTTTAAGTTGGTGTTTCCTTTATTTTGGCAATTACCTGTATATCTATCCCCTCTTCATTATTATGCGTGGGGCACTGAGCAGTAAAGCACACGGGGAGATGCTTATGCAGCACTTGTTTTAATTCTGATTCATGATTCCTCTTCCTGACAGAGGTCAGATGTGCCTGTCGGGCAGACAGTTCGCTATGGGAGTGGTATTTCAGCAGCGCTGCTGGCACTGACTGCATACAGTAAGCGCCAACACACAGGAGAGAGGGAGGGAGTGAGTACTTGTCAGAGGTTATAACCGCCCCTTTATTGAACAGGTTGAGTGTGAAAGTGCCTGCACTGCACTAGACTGCAGGGGCAACGCAAGAAGTTAATGAAACAGTCAAGGGTGACGTCTCCTCCGCTACTGGTGTGAACTATGAATCACCACTGTTTTCACTCACACTTTCCCCGAGCAGCCTGAAAAACAGTTCTGTGAAGAGGACTGCTGTTGTTGTGGATGTGTGCGTGCACGTGTGCATGGGTGTATGCATGGTGTGCATGGTGTATATGAGTGTGTTTTGGTTTGTACTGCGTAATCCACTCTGTTGTTCATTGGCAGGGTGGATAGCGTGGTGTGTGGTGGTGGGCTGTGTTGAATTAAAAGCTCATGGCCCGGGATAGGCTAATGAGTTCCCTCATACACTGCCTCCATGGCGGGGAACGGCCTACGGTGTGAAGGGGAAGGTGGGACTACCTCTGGGGTGCACAGGCGGAAGGGTGTAACATGGACCGGCGGGGTGCTGGGCCGGGGGCCAGAAACAGGAGCCAGGACTCAGCAGGACAGAAGCAGAGCTGTATTCTCTAAGACCAGTCTCTACCAGAATAGAACAGAAAATATTTTTTTTTCATTAAGGAAAGGAGAGGAAGACAATGTATTAGACAACTGACACCATTTAGGTAGTTCTGCTTGCCTGGGTTCCGGGGGAAAAGCGAAAATAGCATTCCTACTTTGAATGATGAGAATGTCCGTCGATATATATATTTGATCAATTAAATGATGCACAAGAAAACCTTTCGTGTTGAAATGTTCACTCAGCACAGGAATGTAATTTCTGTCCAACCTTGAACATAATGTGCAATAACATAGAAAACGTACAACATCATTTGGTTAAAAAGAGGAAGGGAATGGCAGCTGTGGGAGAAGTCTTTTGTTTTCTCCTCCTGCTCCCACTGCTGCCCGGAATAAAAATACTTCTTTATCATTGAACCCAATAAGAGAAACTATGAAAAAAGATGGGCGCTGAATTTTAGATGCTTTCATAACGTCGTTTGGTATTCATGGGAGAGCTTCTGAGGAAGGGAAAATGGTATGAGTTGAACAGGGGGAAAAAAAATGAACGAATCAACAGTGAATAAAGAAAACGTATCACTCTGTCTTGCGAGCTGGTCCTGGGCACAAGGTAATCTTTTGTTTGACTAACACTTTCCTTATTTTTCTCGTCATGTTATGCAAATGTGTGTCTCAGAAGTGGGAATATTGAGAGTTACTGTACTGAGTAGAAATGGGCTCCAGCTAAATGAATGATGGGGGATAATTGCACCAAAACAGCCCATGTTTGAAGTGTGGAAATGTTTCTGGAGTAATTGAATTTGTGAGCTGGCAGCAGTTCACCGACATCCCATGTCGTATTTACTGTCAGAAACTCACCCTGGTTAAATGAGCTGAAAAACAAACCCTCATTCAAAAAGAAAGTCTGTTTAGAGACATCAGTTGTACACTATACAGTGCCTTGCGAAAGTATTCGGCCCCCTTGAACTTTGCGACCTTTTGCCACATTTCAGGCTTCAAACATAAAGATATAAAACTCTATTTTATTGTGAAGAATGAACAACAAGTGGGACACAATCATGAAGTGGAATGACATTTATTGGATATTTCAAACTTTTTTAACAAATCCAAAACTGAAAAATTGGGCGTGCAAAATTATTCAGCCCCTTTACTTTCAGTGCAGCAAACTCTCTCCAGAAGTTCAGTGAGGATCTCTGAATGATCCAATGTTGACCTAAATGACTAATGATGATAAATACAATCCACCTGTGTGTAATCAAGTCTCCGTATAAATGCACCTGCACTGTGATAGTCTCAGAGGTCCGTTAAAAGCGCAGAGAGCATCACGAAGAACAAGGAATACACCAGGCAGGTCCGAGATACTGTTGTGAAGAAGTTTAAAGCCGGATTTGGATACAAAAAGATTTCCCAAGCTTTAAACATCCCAAGGAGCACTGTGCAAGCGGTAATATTGAAATGAAAGGAGTATCAGACCACTGCAAATCTACCAAGACCTGGCCGTCCCTCTAAACTTTCAGCTCAAACAAGGAGAAGACTGATCAGAGATGCAGCCAAGAGGCCCATGATCACTCTGGATGAACTGCAGAGATCTACAGCTGAGGTGGGAGACTCTGTCCATAGGACAACAATCAGTCGTATATTGCACAAATCTGGCCTTTATGGAAGAGTGGCAAGAAGAAAGACATTTCTTAAAGGTATCCATAAAAAGTGTCGTTTAAAGTTTGCCACAAGCCACCTGGGAGACACACCAAACATGTGGAAGAAGGTGCTCTGGTCAGATGAAACCAAAATTGAACTTTTTGGCAACAATGCAAAATGTTATGTTTGGCGTAAAAGCAACACAGCTCATAACCCTAAACACACCATCCCCACTGTCAAACATGGTGGTGGCAGCATCATGGTTTGGGCCTGCTTTTCTTCAGCAGGGACAGGGAAGATGGTTAAAATTGATGGGAAGATGGATGGAGCCAAATACAGGACCATTCTGGAAGAAAACCTGATGGAGTCTGCAAAAGACCTGAGACTGGGACGGAGATTTGTCTTCCAACAAGAAAATGATCCAAAACATAAATCAAAATCTACAATGGAATGGTTCAAAAATAAACATATCCAGGTGTTAGAATGGCCAAGTCAAAGTCCAGACCCGAATCCAATCGAGAATCTGTGGAATGAACTGAAAAGTGCTGTTCACAAATGCTCTCCATCCAACCTCACTGAGCTCGAGCTGTTTTGCAAGGATGAATGGGAAAAAATTTCAGTCTCTCGATGTGCAAAACTGATAGAGACATACCCCAAGCGACTTACAGCTGTAATCGCAGCAAAAGGTGGCGCTACAAAGTATTCACTTACGGGGGCTGAATAATTTTGCACGCCCAATCTTTCAGTTTTTGATTTGTTAAAAAAGTTTGAAATATCCAATAAATGTCGTTCCACTTCATGATTGTGTCCCACTTGTTGTTGATTCTTCACAAAAAATAGAGTTTTATATCTTTATGTTTGAAGACTGAAATGTGGCAAAAGGTCGCAAAGTTCAAGGGGGCCGAATACTTTCGCAAGGCACTGTATATACAAAAGTATGTGGACACCCCTTCAAATTAGTTAATTCGGGCTATTTCGGCCACACCCGTTGCTGAAGGGTATATAAAATCGAGCACACAAGCCATGCAATCTTCATAGACAAACATTGGCAGTAGAATGGCCTTACTGAAGAACTCAGTGACTTTTATTGTGGCACCATCATAGGATGACACCTTTACAACAAGTCAGTTCATCAAATTTCTGCCCCGCTAGAGATACCCTGGTCAACTGTAGGTGCTGTTATTGTAGAAGTGGAAACGTCTAGCCACAAAGTGACAGGCCACACAAGCTCAAAGAATGGGACTGTCGAGTGCTGGAGCGCGTGGCGCGTTGCAACACTCTCTAACAAGTTCCAAACTTCCTCTGGAATCAACGTCAGCACAAGAACTGTTCGTCGGCAGCTTCATGAAATGGGTTTCCATGTCCGAGCAGCCGGACACAAGCCTAAGATCACCATGCACAAATTATTCAGCCCCTTTACTTTCAGTGCAGCAAACTCTCTCCAGAAGTTCAGTGAGGATCTCTGAATGATCCAATGTTGACCTAAATGACTAATGATGATAAATACAATCCACCTGTGTGTAATCAAGTCTCCGTATAAATGCACCTGCACTGTGATAGTCTCAGAGGTCCGTTAAAAGCGCAGAGAGCATCACGAAGAACAAGGAATACACCAGGCAGGTCCGAGATACTGTTGTGAAGAAGTTTAAAGCCGGATTTGGATACAAAAAGATTTCCCAAGCTTTAAACATCCCAAGGAGCACTGTGCAAGCGGTAATATTGAAATGAAAGGAGTATCAGACCACTGCAAATCTACCAAGACCTGGCCGTCCCTCTAAACTTTCAGCTCAAACAAGGAGAAGACTGATCAGAGATGCAGCCAAGAGGCCCATGATCACTCTGGATGAACTGCAGAGATCTACAGCTGAGGTGGGAGACTCTGTCCATAGGACAACAATCAGTCGTATATTGCACAAATCTGGCCTTTATGGAAGAGTGGCAAGAAGAAAGACATTTCTTAAAGGTATCCATAAAAAGTGTCGTTTAAAGTTTGCCACAAGCCACCTGGGAGACACACCAAACATGTGGAAGAAGGTGCTCTGGTCAGATGAAACCAAAATTGAACTTTTTGGCAACAATGCAAAATGTTATGTTTGGCGTAAAAGCAACACAGCTCATAACCCTAAACACACCATCCCCACTGTCAAACATGGTGGTGGCAGCATCATGGTTTGGGCCTGCTTTTCTTCAGCAGGGACAGGGAAGATGGTTAAAATTGATGGGAAGATGGATGGAGCCAAATACAGGACCATTCTGGAAGAAAACCTGATGGAGTCTGCAAAAGACCTGAGACTGGGACGGAGATTTGTCTTCCAACAAGAAAATGATCCAAAACATAAATCAAAATCTACAATGGAATGGTTCAAAAATAAACATATCCAGGTGTTAGAATGGCCAAGTCAAAGTCCAGACCCGAATCCAATCGAGAATCTGTGGAATGAACTGAAAAGTGCTGTTCACAAATGCTCTCCATCCAACCTCACTGAGCTCGAGCTGTTTTGCAAGGATGAATGGGAAAAAATTTCAGTCTCTCGATGTGCAAAACTGATAGAGACATACCCCAAGCGACTTACAGCTGTAATCGCAGCAAAAGGTGGCGCTACAAAGTATTCACTTACGGGGGCTGAATAATTTTGCACGCCCAATCTTTCAGTTTTTGATTTGTTAAAAAAGTTTGAAATATCCAATAAATGTCGTTCCACTTCATGATTGTGTCCCACTTGTTGTTGATTCTTCACAAAAAATAGAGTTTTATATCTTTATGTTTGAAGACTGAAATGTGGCAAAAGGTCGCAAAGTTCAAGGGGGCCGAATACTTTCGCAAGGCACTGTATATACAAAAGTATGTGGACACCCCTTCAAATTAGTTAATTCGGGCTATTTCGGCCACACCCGTTGCTGAAGGGTATATAAAATCGAGCACACAAGCCATGCAATCTTCATAGACAAACATTGGCAGTAGAATGGCCTTACTGAAGAACTCAGTGACTTTTATTGTGGCACCATCATAGGATGACACCTTTACAACAAGTCAGTTCATCAAATTTCTGCCCCGCTAGAGATACCCTGGTCAACTGTAGGTGCTGTTATTGTAGAAGTGGAAACGTCTAGCCACAAAGTGACAGGCCACACAAGCTCAAAGAATGGGACTGTCGAGTGCTGGAGCGCGTGGCGCGTTGCAACACTCTCTAACAAGTTCCAAACTTCCTCTGGAATCAACGTCAGCACAAGAACTGTTCGTCGGCAGCTTCATGAAATGGGTTTCCATGTCCGAGCAGCCGGACACAAGCCTAAGATCACCATGCACAATGCCAACCGTCGGCTGGAGTGATGTAAAGCTCACCGCCATTGGACTCTGGAGCTGTGGAAACGCGTTCCCTGAAGTGATGAATCACTTCGCCGTCGGGCAGTCTGTAGGATGAATATGGGTTTTGCAGATGACAGGGAAACGCTACCTGCCCGAATGCATAGTGCCAACTGTTAAGTTTGGTGTAGGAGGAATAATGTTCTGGGGCTGTTTTTCATGGTTCGGGCTAGGCCCCTTGGTTCCAATGAAGTTAAATCTTAACACTACAGCATACAATTACATTCCAGACAATTCTGTGCTTCCATCTTTGTGGTAACAGTTTGGGGAAGGCCTTTTCCTGTTTCAGCATGACAATGGCCCCATGCACAGCATACAGAAATGGTTTGTCGAGATCGGTGTGGAAGAACTTGACTGGCCTGCACAGAGCCCTGACCTCAACCCCATCGAACACCTTTGGGATGAATTGGAACGCCAAATGAGAGCCAGACCTAATCATCCAACATCAGTGCCCGACCTCACTATTCAAATTTTGGAATGAGATCGACAAGCATGTAGTGTATATGATGCAATGACTTGTCTGTTATTCTCTGTATTCATTACTTTGAAAAATAGAATTGTTTCAAACTTGATCTTCTACTGCTAGTGTGATGAGCCAATGAGTGTTTGGACATCTCAGAGAGAGAGTGTGTGTGTGTGTGTGTGTGTGTGTGTGTGTGTGTGTGTGTGTGTCTGACCTTGTGTATGTAACTGTGTGTGTATACTATGTAACAGCGTGTGTGTGTGTGTGTGTGTGTGTGTGTGTGTGTGTGTGTGTGTAGCTGATTGGCACCCTGCTCTCTCAGTTTTCTGTTTGCCTCAGGGGAGCGCTAGGGTGCCGTTCACATGCGACATTACTGAACCGCCACGTTCCTCCAACAGGGCGTGTGTGTGTGTGTGTGTGTGTGTGTGTGTGTGTGTGTGTGTGTGTAGCTGATTGGCACCCTGCTCTCTCGGTTTTCTGTTTGCCTCAGGGGAGCGCTGGGGTGCCGTTCACACGCGACATTACTGAACCGCCACGTTCCTCCAACAGGGCCAGAAGACACAGTGTACTCACCCACCCACTGCCAGGAGAGAGAGAGGGGGGCTATGGAGGGAGGGAGACAGACACCTTTTTAATCATTCTTGATAAGATGAATGTAATGGTCGTCGTCTGATGAAGAATCGGACCAAAGCGCAGCATGGTAAGTGTTCATGATATTTATTTGACAACTGAACACTAGAACAAAAAATAACAACGTGAGAACCGAAACAGTCCTGTCAGGTGGAGAAAACACTAAACAGAAAACAACTACCTACAAAACATAGGTGGGAAAAAGCTACCTTCACCGTAACCATCATTGGTTAGCAAGGGCCTGTTTTAGACCAGGAGAAAACAGGTCATTGGACGTAATTGGTCTATGATTAAGTATTACTTGATCGGTCATACTATAAACAAACAAAAAAACTAATAAAACTAAAATATGTCACACTGAAACTAATTTATGAAGTCATTATAGGGCATTGGGAGAGGAGAATCAGCATCCTAACGACCATGAAGGACTGTAGTTGGAAAGCCCTGTTTTCTTTCTGTCTATATGAAGAGTTGGATTCCAAATCCCCCTTTTCAGCAATGCTGGTAAATGAGCTTTTATTGTTTTAAGAAATTATGAAAGAGGGGTGTGTTTTTTTAAACTATCTAATCATGGCATGGGGTTGTTCAATGACAGACCTGTATCTGTTTAAAATCTATCACTTGATGGTTTCATTTCAGAGAGACAAATGATCATGCATTTTTTTCAAAATGCTATATTTTTATTTATTTTTTTTTATTTCACCTTTATTTAACCAGGTAGGCTAGTTGAGAACAAGTTCTCATTTGCAACTGCGACCTGGCCAAGATAAGGCATAGCAGTGTGAACAGACAACACAGAGTTACACATGGAGTAAACAATTAACAAGTCAATAACACAGTAGAAAAAAGGGGAGTCTATATATACATTGTGTGCAAAAGGCATGGGAAGGTAGGCAAATAATTACAATTATGCAGATTAACACTGGAGTGATAAATGATCAGAAGGTTATGTACAGGTAGAGATATTGGTGTGCAAAAGAGCAGAAAAATAAATAAATAAAAACAGTATGGGGATGAGGTAGGTGAAAATGGGTGGGCTATTTACCAATAGACTATGTACAGCTGCAGCGATCGGTTAGCTGCTCAGATAGCAGATGTTTGAAGTTGGTGAGGGAGATAAAAGTCTCCAACTTCAGCGATTTTTGCAATTCGTTCCAATCACAGGCAGCAGAGAACTGGAACGAAAGGCGGCCAAATGAGGTGTTGGCTTTAGGGATGAAATATATACCTGCCTCATTCTCAGAGAAACAAGTATTACTGCTAGGTTTTTCACAGTCAAATGTAACATAACTCTATTTTTAACAAAGACCTGTACAAATTATACATTTGTGACATCAATTTAATATTTGTTTGAAAAAAAAGTGTATACATGAATATGAGACCTGTACGTAAAACATTCGCATCTTGCATTTGAGTCATTTAGCAGATGCTCTTATCCAGAGTGACTTAAAGTAAGCACATTCATGTTAAGATAGTTAGGTGAGACATCCATATGTCACAGTCAAATACACACAATGTGAACATTCCATTTGAGCTAAACACTGGATATAATATATCTGGAATGGAACAGAATGTACATAGTGTTTAAAAAAAAATGTAAACAAATTCAAATCTGTAAATAAACAATCTGAGGACAGCAATATTTTGCACACACATGAAGGTACCCATAAGCAATCATTTCTGATGAAAAAACTGAAATGTGAAAAATTGGTGGAAATAGTTTTTCGTAAATGATCCTTTCACATCTTCCACCATCCGTTCCCTGCGCTTCCTACCCAGGGTTGTTTCAGGCGCAACATGAATCAAGTCATACATCCTGAATGAGATCCATCTGTTCATCTGCCAAGACTCTTCTGTCCACCAATCCTTTCTAATGATTTGCACGCATCTGAATGATGGCGCAAGATGTCGCCTCGCATTACAATGGCCTAGCCCAGCGTGAGACGGAAATTGATATTCCGCTCTCCTGCTCGGATGGTCTTAAAAAGCCAGGGACACGTCGGCGGGAGAGGAAAAGTTTGCATAAACGTTGTGCAGAATGGAGGGACGACTGTCACGGGAGACGCGAGATAACCTTGTCAAAACTGTTTACATTTTCCTTGCCTCCGGGCCCAAAACTGGAGAAAAGAGACAACTAACCATGAAGAGAACAGCAAGTGAAGACAGGACCATGAACCCGCGAGACGGCTGTTGGTGATGTGGGAGATAATATGTACTCCATTTTGGGTTCACGAAAACACAAATCCCATATTTGACAAGGCGACAGATATATAGACAGAAATCATGTTACAAGTAGAACGTTTCGAATCCTGTTAAAATGTAATTTGCCACTGCTGTAGTGCCTTTTCCATAGCAACTTAGTAACTGCTAATACACTAGGACGAGAAAGCAGGTCCAGTTTGGAAGTGAAGTAACTTTGAGCATGGCACTTAACCCTAATTGTCCCTGTAAGTCCCTCTGGATAAGGGCGTCTGCTAAATGACTCAAATGTTATTACCGACACACTGCATTCACAAAGTAACTTAAAAGGACAATAACCTTTTCAATCAGATGCCTACTATTTTGGGCACATTGGCGAGGCTACACATCCTGTTGGCCAGCCAACTGCAAAGAAAACTTAATGGGAATGGCAATTAGCCTAGCGTCCTTGCTTGAATGCTGTGCGTCTCTATGTTCACATTTAGCTTTCTGCCTGTACACGCTGTCTGAGGTGACACTTTTGTGGGTGTGTTGCACACCTGACTAGCTGTAACAATACTGAATATTCTGCCTTAATGGCTTCAGCGCTTCTCTAAACCCATGTTCAGGTATTAGCCAAGCTAACGCTAAGCTACGGCTAACAGGGAGACACACACACACACACACCACCACCACCACCGCCATGCTTTCACTCTCACTGTGTAGGATGCCAGGCACACATACCTGACAAACCAACCATCACAGATGGAGAAGCAATCATTAAAATGCAAAAATCACTATTGCTTCATTTGAATCACAAAATATGCATGATGAGTGCGGCTGGAAGAATTAGAAATGTATGAAAAACAAATATGCAAGCCATTGACATTCCTCCCCTGCATCTCTGTCCCATTCATGTGTGTTCACAATGCTTTAGTTCATTACCGCAGAAAGCCATTAAGATGACGTACAAGTGCTGGAAGTATCAAGGGTAGGGGTGTGTCTCAAATGGCACCCTACTCCCTATAGATGACATTATATATTGTCCTGCGGGAATAGGGTGCCATTTGAGATGCGGCCCAGCAGACACATTTCTACCGTGTTCAGCCATGTGATGCAGAGTTAATAAAGCATTAGCCGTGTAAAATAACCCTTTAAGAGGAACGGCGGTGCTAAGCCCGCTGTTACGGGGGTTTACGGATTTAAAGGCAGCAGTTTTCTCCACAGGTGTCATGACTAGTCATTAGTCTCAGATATAAATTATGTTTTTACGCTGGGATAGTGTGTACGCACACAGGAAAATACAAATAAGCTGTGGAGACACACACTCACATGCACACAAGTTCACACACATTAGGCGTATGTGAGTTCACATGCATGCATTCACGTGCACACGCACACACACACACACACACACACACACACACACACACACACACACACACACAGAAAAACATCAAAGAAGTTCCCGTATCTTTTTGACAGCCTGCCTCGCCGTCTTTTCTGCTACATTTGTCATTAAAGCACATTCATCTTGTGCTAATACCTAGCCGTTCCCCGATGGCAATGAATGCTCTGTGCCAATCTCTATCCTCAGCAGCCCAGCACTTTGAATAATAATCACATTAAATTGGTATTTATTCCAAATCACTTCGTTTAATCACCTCTAAGTCCGTAGAAAAGTCCCTGTTGATCCTCGGCATTGAGGCCGACATCGATGCTGCCAATCAACTTCCCTTTTCTCTTCCTCTTTCTCTTCTTCTACTGTCCTGTGTTTCTGTCGTTCCCAGATTATGTTGGTCTTGTTAATTAGGAAACTTCAAGGGGGTTAACTCAGTCTGAAGTGACTTCTTGTTCACAGGGTTCATTGGATATGTTCAGAAGATCCTTCCATAAAACAATGGCCCATTTATTCCATAGTCAGAGAGATACAGGTGTTATTTTGAGACGTGAAACTGTTGAGCGTAGATATTCTATATGGTTCATTGCTTGGTGTGAAAGACGGTTTGGGAAAGATTTATTCCAACATGTTTAAAGTACGGCTAAAACACAAGGGAAATGGATTGATTATTTGAGGCTGTTCCACAGTCAAACTGTTTTCTTTCTGCACGTAGTTTCATGCATGTAACAATTTACTTCCTCATATACTTCAAAGTACCACTTCCTATTGTATGAGCGAATGTAAGCAAGAGAGAGAGTAAGAGATTTAAAAAATATATATATCTCAGATGCAAGAGGGAATAATCCCTATCAATCCAAGGAAACAAACAAAGCAAATTAAGATGTTTAAACAGGGGATCGACCCCTCTGCACCGACCCCCAAGGCTACAGCCCAGGAATTATGGGTAGTAGAAGTCACATCCCATGATTAATGAGCAAATGGGTGTTCTGATTCCACCCTGTCTCTGTGAGTGCTAGATGACAAAGTCCACAAAGTCAATATCAGTTTTGGAATAGGAAGTTAGAGTGAGTTTTTCACATTGGTATTACCAGGATTGATTCATCATTGAGTTTCTCTATGTCTAACATGCTTCAAGAAGACATCTAGCACTGCCGTGGCTGGTTTAGACATAAAACATCTGTCAAATATAACAAAAAAATGGCTTTTTGGATAGAACAAGGTGACTGTACTAAATCAAAAGCCACAGACAGAGTCCCGGAGAAGAGCAGCCATTCAGAGCAGTCAGTTCTTTCATCCTGTGTTCTATTTGAAGGTCACACTGTGGTGACAGTCAGATGCTCTGGCAGCACACTTCAAAGGTTCTGCTAAGAGTAATGTGGAATGGCAACGATAAAAACCTCTGAAAGGACCACTTGTTATCAATATCTCTGAGAGGTCATACTCTAGAGTGATTAGAGATTTTCAGTGAAGGAGAGAGTGAAGAGGTCCAAAAAAGAGATGGATTTAATTTTGTATGGGTGGTATGAGTATCATATTCAAAAGCACGTGAATGAGTGTGAGGGGGAGATGGAGAAATGGGTACTGTGTGTGTGTGCATGCCTACCTACAACCAATGCCTCTAGTCGGTATACTGTCTGACCGTCAACATCCGGTCTCTTTAAATCTGTCTCTCCTAGAAGATTTTCACCTTCTCCTCCCACATCAATGTAATTACCCCTCCCCCCTCTCTCTATCTAACCCCTCTTTCTTTCTCCCTCACTCCCTCTCTTTCCATCTCTCCATCTCTCAACTCCATCTCTCCAGAGAGCTCACACAGAAAAGTCAGCATTCCCACTTCTCCAAGACAAACTGAGAGAAATGAATATTGGCCGCCCGCTCTTCTTCCACATCTTCCATTCTCCCCTGCCACACACAACTTGATTTCTCCCACAGGCTTTTAGTCAAAACATGCAGCATATTGTTTTGTGGCTTCATGATATCGCTCTGTTATGGACAGATGTATGGACAGTAATCCAGTAAATCAAACAGAAAGGGGAGGAGGAAAGAGAGAGTGGGAGGGAGGGAAGCAGAGGGAGAGAGAGAGAGAGAGAGAGAGAGAGAGAGAGAGAGAGAGAGAGAATCTGAAGTCAAATCTTTACTGTTTGCTGTTTGCTGATGATCTGGTGCTTCATTCCCCAACCAAAGAGGGCCTACAACAGCCCATATATCTCCTGCATAGATTCTGCCAGACCTGGGCCCTCAAAAACTGCCTAACCAGCTCTGCCAGGGCAGGTAAAATGGTCAGAGTGGTCTCATTTGTGTCTGGAAGTAGCTAGCAAGCTAGCCAACGTTAGCTTGGGTGCTTGAAACACCATAATATTAATCAAATTAATTGAGCAAATATGCAATATGGAAGACAATCAAATGCTTCTCAAAGATGCCTTCTGGTGGTCAAACTGGCAATAACCTGCAGTAGCATAAAAAATGGCTGAGAATTAAATTACATGCCACAGAATGCTGAGCACGCAAGGTGTGCCTCAGTATGACGCAACTTTTTAAAGACTGTAGATCTTCTGCACAGATTCTGTCAGACCTGGGCCTTGACATTACATCTCAGTAAGACAAAAATAATTGTGCTCCAAAAAAGGTCCAGTTGACAGAACCACAAATACAAATTCCATGTAGACACCATTGCCCTAGAGCACACAAATAATTATACCTACCTTGGGCCTCAACATCAGCACCACATGTAACTTCTACAAAGTTGTGACCGATCTGAGAGACAAGGCAAGAAGGGCCTTCTACGCCATCAAAAGTACATCAAATTCAACCTCCCAATTAGGATTTGGCTAAAAATACTTTAATCAGTTAATGGACCTTTATGGTTGTGAGGTCTGGGTTCCGCTCACCAACCAAGTATTCACAAAATGGGACAAACACCAAATTGAGACTCTGCATGCAGAATTCTGCAAAAACATCCTCCTTGTACAACATAAAACAACAAATAATGCATGCAGAGCAGAATTAGGAAGAGACCCACTAATTATCAAAATCCAGAAAAGAGAAAACAAAAAGATAATTACTTGACGCATTGGAAAGAACTAAGACACAAGCTGAGCAAACTGGCATGTAATTTGGCCGTAAACAGAGAGAACACAGTGGCAGAATTCCTGACCACTGTGACTGACACAAACCTAAGGAAAGCTTTGACTATGTACAGACTCAGTGAGCATAGCCTTGCTATTGAGAGAGGCCGCCGTAGGCAGACCTGGCTCTCAAGAGAAGACAGGCTGTGTGCACACTGCCTACAAAATGAGGTGGAAACTGAGCTGCACTTCCTAACCTCCTGCCAAATGCATGACCATATTAGAGAAACATATTTCCCTCAGATTACATAGAACCACAAGTAATTCAAAAACCAAACCCATATCAACTGGGTGAAATACCACCGTGTGCCGTCACTGCAGCAATATGTGTGACCTGCCACAAGAAAAGGGCATCCAGTGAAGAACAAACACCATTGTAAATACAACCCATATTTACGCATATATACAACCCATATACCCATATATACAACCCATATATTTTCCCTTTTGTGCTTTAACTTTTTGCACATTGTTATAACACTGTACATAGTCATAATACGACATCTGAAATGTCTTTACTCCTTTGAAAAGAGAGAGAGACAGAGAGAGAGAGAGAGAGAGAGAGAGAGAGATGTTTGAAAACAATGTGTTGAAAACATGATTTTAGGTTAAATAAATGCAAAAGTTCAACATGTGATACCATGAATCTACAAACTACTGTGAAAAGGCAATTCCACATTGAGTTAGACTTTCACATTTGAAAATGTTCACAGCAAGTAGTATGCTGTTCAGCTAAAATAGTGTCAAAAATCTTTAATCAATGGCAATATGATTACATTTGACATGATCACTTTACAATATGAACGCACCTGGGTTTGAACTCCTAACCTCTGGATTTGGGGTACGCTGATCTATCTGCTGCACGGTAAAGTCTGTAGCATGCTCAGAAGTCCCCTACACATTCATTACCTATGAAACATCACTGCACTTAGCAAAAGTGTGCTTCTGCACTGCTTTAGTTAGCAGTTAATCTGACTGTTCTCTCATCAGTGATTCTATTGACTTTTTTTTTCCCGGCAATTTGAGGGTGTTCTGAATAGGTGTCTAATGTTGTTGGGAAGAAGGGATACCTAGTCAGTTGAATGCCTTCAACTGAAATGTATCTTCCTGCATTTAACCCAAACTCCATGAATCAGACAGGTGTGGGGGGCTGCCTTAATCGACATCTTCAGTGCCCGGGGAACAACGGTTGCTCAGAACTACAGATGTTTGTCAGCTCAGGGATTCAATACAGCAACCTTTCGGTTACTGGCCCAACTCTCTAACCACTAGGCTACCTGCCGCCTAGTGCTTAATGGGGCATATTATTATGTTTTAATGTTACTTCTGAATCACTATGATAAATATAATAGTTTTTCTTGAGTGTATTATACAAAGCTGAGATTTACTTTGAAGTACAAAATGTGCGAATACACATGAAACCACTCAATTACACAGACATGTTGGCCTAGCAGGAAGATTGGAATGCCATGAATCAAATCCCAGGTGAGGGCAATTACGGTATCAATATACACAGAGTGTACAAAACGTTGGGAACACGTTCCTAATATTTAGTTGCAACCCCTTTTGCCCCTCAGAACAGCCTCAATGCATCGGGGCATGGACTCTACAAGGTGTCAAAGGCGTTCCAAGGGGATGCTGGCCCAATGCTTCCCAAAATTCTGTCAAGTTGGCTGGATGTCCTTAGGGGGGTGGACCATTCTTGATACACACAGGAAACTGTTGAGCGTGAAAAACCCAGCAGTGCTGCAGTTGTTGACACACCAAAGCCGGTGCGCCTGGCACCTACTACCATACCCCGTTCAAAGGCACTTAAATATTTTGTAAATATTCACCCTCTGAATGGCACACATACCCAATCCATGCCTCAATTGTGTCAAGGCTTAACAATCATTCTTTAACCTGTCCCCTCCCCTTCATCTACACTGATTGATGTGGATTTAGGTGACATCAATAAGGGATCATAGCTTCCACCTGGATTCACCTGGTCAGTTTATGTCTTGGAAAGAGCAGGTGTTCCTATTGTTTTGTACACTCAGTGTACATACACAATATAAATATATATATCAAATATGTCAATTGAAAACTTTCATAATTTTTTCCACTCCAGATTACAAAAACGTATTATACATTCAAACAGTAAGTTATAGTACAGACGCACACAAACAATGACTAAACACAAACATCCCTGTCCTTAGTGTCTGTATTGGTGTTTGCCTTAAATTGTACCAATTAGATTTTTTCAGTCGTCCGTGCTATTTCGATATTGAAATAATAAATCATTCGATTTTTTTCTCCATTGTGTTAATGATTGCGGATTGATTGATTTCGTTTTTTATACGAAATCCATATAAACGTTTTTTCAAGATGAGTGATGAGAAGGGAATCGTCCAGCCCATTATGTCATGTCTTGAAAAATGCAGACAGACGGATTAAACGTATGTTGACATTGTAATATTACTGACTTTCTAGCGCCGCACAGAACTTTGTGAACAGTGGTGGAAAAAGTACCCAAATGTCATACTTGAGTAAAAGTAAAGACACCTTATGTCACGTTCTGACCATCGTTCAAGTGTGTTTTCCTTGTTTTAGTGTTGGTCAGGACGTGAGCTGGGTGGGCATTCTATGTTGTGTGTCTGGTTAGTCTATTTCTATGTTTGGCCTGATATGGTTCTCAATCAGAGGCAGGTGTTAGTCATTGTCTCTGATTGGGAACCATATTTAGGTCGCCTGGTTTGCACTGGGTGATTGTCCTGGTTCCTGTCTGTGTTAGTTTGCACCAGTTTAGGCTGTTTCGGTTTTCACATTACGTTTATTGTTTTTGTACCGTTTGGTTTCATCATTATTAAATAAACACGGATCGCAATAGCCACTCTGCATTTTGGTCCGACTCTACTTCACCCAAAGAAAACCGTAACACCTTAAAAGAAAATGGCTCAAGTAAAAGTGAAAGTCACCCAGTAAAATACTACTTGAGTAAAAGTCAAAAAATATTTGGTTTTAAATATACTTCAGTATCAAAAGTAAATGTAATTGATCAAATATAATTAAGTGTCAAAAGTAAAAGTATTACAACTTCAAATTCCTTGTATTAAACAAACCACACGACACCATTTTATTATTTTATTTACAGATAGCCAGGGGCAAACTCCAACACTCACAACATCATTACAAATGAAGCGTTTGTATTTGGTGAGTCCACCAGATCAGAGGCAGCAGGGATGACCAGGGATGCTCCTGAGGTAAGTGTGTGAATTTGAAAATGTTCCTGTGCTGCTAAGCATTCAAAACGTAAGTACTTTTGGGTGTCAGGGAAAATGTATTGAGTAAAAAGTACATTATTTTCTTTAGGAATGTAGTAAAGTAAAAGTAAAAGTTGTCAAAAATATAAATAGTAAAGTAAAGTACAGACCCCAAAAATTCCATTCGTACTTTTAAGTATTTTTACACTGCTTTCAGACTTTATAGCCTTCCCAGAAAGCATGGATTATGGAGTCATTATTATTTTTACACTTAAAACATGACTCTGCTGTAAAACTCTAGTGACATCCTAACAATACATTTTTGTTAGCAGGGCATCATGTAAAAATTTTAATCCACATGAAGTGTTCCAATACATTTCACATGTGCAAAACATCTGAAAATGTCACATGTGAAATCATTTTTTTTTCTCCATAAGTGAGAACAAGAAAGAGAGTGACAGTGAGCTGCAGGGCACAGTAAGCTGTAGGGCACTGTGGCTGAGTAGATAACTTCCAGTTGATCCCCCTCATGTCCTCACACCTAGCACTTCCATTGTTTGATTCTAGTTGCTATATTGATTGAATGACTGATTAATAATTGATTGGTGGATGGATTTTAATATCCCTTCTTTATTGCCGAGTTAAACCCATTGGTGAATTGGGATTACACCGGTGGGTATTTTTAGTTTGTTTGACTGATTGGCTGGACTGACTGAGTGAGTGATTGATTGATGAATGGATTTGTTGTGATACGTCCTACTAGCGAGCACAGTAGAGTGCCAGTGGGGAAGAGCGACAGCAGGCTCCAGTGTTCCATGCGTCAGAATTATTTGTTTTTCTCATGCTGAGGAATGGGATGGGCTCGACAGGCCTGTCACACACACACATATTTCAGTACGGACATACACACTCATTGGCGCGCACACACGCACACACGCCTGCCTGCCTGCCTGCCTGCCCACAAGGCTTGTCATATCTCCCTGTGATATGGAGGAACAGGCTGCATGACAGTAGAAGACAGGAACAACTCATTTGTGAGAATATCTTATCAGTCCACCGTAGGTAGCCTTCAAAAGGAATCAGGATAAAACTCAAACTAATAATATATATTTGATGACAGCGTAACATTGTGACCATCCTACTGTGTTAGAGTAGCTGAGAAGCAGTCATTATTTTACTCATTCATGATATGAACACATCCCTCCCATATTCATTAATATTGTACACATCCATTTGTCATTCATCCATCCATTCGTCCGTCCAGCCATCCATCCATTCATCCATCCATTAATTCAGCCGATCAGCCAGTAAGTCAGTCAGTAAATCAGAGTGACAGACATCACTGCTTTGTATATCCATTGCATTCCTTATATCCTGCATGGCTGTGTGTCTTAGGCTCAGTGAAGTGGATGTGCTGCTGTTGTTGTTTATGCTGTGTTGTTAGTGCCTCTGTGTTGTACAGTTGTTATTGTAAAGCCCTAAGGATGTACCTGCTGCGGTAGACCTCTATCACTGTAGAGGAGACAAGCCCCATTTCCCTGACACACACACCTAATCTCACCTCCACCTGCAAGAGGTCGATCTCACGGAGGGAGGGAAGGAGGGATGGAGAGGGAGATGGAGAATGTGAGAAAGACCAGAAGAGGGATAAATTACAAAGAAGTTGGTATAAGGAGCATGGGTAGAGTAAGAGATGAAAATGCAAAAAGGAAGAGAAATTAACATATTTAGAAATAGATGCTACTGCGATATGGATGTTACACATGATTCCCCTGTATGCGATTTGATTGTGTAGGTCTGTCAGGGAAAGGGATGGAGAGGATGGAGATAAGAGATAGACATGAGAGGAAAAGAGAAGAAAATGGATGGAGGGATGGATGGAGGGCTGGAGGGATGGAGGGCTGTGGTCATTTCCGCCCTGGGGGTTGTTGATGATTCTGTCACTGATCCTGTTCCTGTCCATTCATCTTCTCTATTTATCCCCCCATCCCTGCCCTCCCATCACTAGCCCATAGGGCCCAGTCACACTGCCAGCCAAACCAAATTTCTCCCTGTGGCCAGTTCTGTGGCTAATAGATGGCATTGCTAATGGAGTTTTTGGGAGACGGAACAACAGATGGTGCTTATGGGATTTGAGGCTGAGGGATGAGGCTGTTAGGGAGGCGGTGAGTATGGTAAGACAGATGAGACCTGCATACAGGGACTCTCATCCCCAACAGATGCAGATGCAGTGTTTTTGTCAGTAGACATGCCACATACACACGTAAGCACACCAGTCTATTGCTCTGCTGACTTTGATGTGATCTTATTAGACTGTTCAACAGTCACCACTAGCCGGCCTCCACCCAGTACCGTGCTCTGAACTTTGGTCACTGTTACTAGCCTGCTATCGCCCAGTACTCGACCCTGAACCTTAGAGACTGCTGGCCGGTGTACATAGTCATTCAACACGGGTCCCTTTATTCATGTTTACATACAGTTTTACCCACTTCATATGTATAAACTGTATTCTAGTCAAGGCGCATCCTATGTAACTACTGCTGTACACACCTTTCCTATTCATATACTGTCCATAAATGTCTGTACAGACCATCCTATACATATATATATTTATATTCCGGACTCTGACATTACTTGATATTTCTTAATTCATTTCATTTTATTTTGGTGATTTGTGTGTATTATGTATTGTTATATATGACCACACCGTTGGAGCTAGGAACATAGCAGGTATTACTCCACTGTTGGAGGTAGAAACACAATAATTTCACTGCACCTGCGATAACATAAAATATGTGTACACGACCAATACACTTTGACTTGTATTTGCCCTGTGCAACAACAACAGCAACAACCAGCAGAGGGTGGAGAGCAGGAGAGGGCGGAGGGAGAGGACAACACGCTAGTAGGCTCTACAATGGCCAATATCTACGGTATCTGTTTGACTGGTCAAATGCTATTTCCATATTCAGAGAGCATGCAGAAGGTGCATCGACCGTAGCATGCTCAGACACAGCAGGAAGAGGTGTGTACATTAGTGTGATGTTTCTCCTCGCCTGAGTTCCCAAACTCAGGGTGTGTTTTCCCACTATGAGAGGTGACTTTTTACCATGAAAGTCTTCCACAATTCCCCTATGAGATCCTCTGTTCTGGGGAAGAAGGTAACATGATAAAGTCCTGTTGGTGTACACTGGAGCCTTTCTACCGTGTTGACTTGGCTGCTGAAAAATACATCTCTCTATCTTCTCTCTCTTTCTCTATGTTTTCTCTCTTTCTTTCTCTTCTTATCAGAACAAAGGATTGCACAAATGGTGAACCTTGGGATCCTGGACTGTGGGTCGATTCTGAAGAAAAAAAACCTCGGCCAGAAGCCTCAGAATATCTGCACACAAACGTTCAGAGTATTGTATTAAGGATGTTGGCCTTCAAACGGTATTGATCGGCAGCAACACAAACCCCCCTGCATCGAAGTCAGAACAGCAATATCCACAATTACATATTCCTGAGGAAAAATGTTGGTTTTTCTGTTGTTTTCCCATTGTATGTTATTGTTCATGTTTTAGTATGTCTCCCATCAATATAAGAACTTGTTGAATTTGTTACATCTGCTCCTGCCACACCCTCTACTTCCAATCCGGTGTCTCCCTAACCTGCCGCCACTCCCCCAGTGATCTCTCCCTCTTCCACTCTGTGTTTGTGTGTGTAATTGTGTGGGCGGAGACAGGTGTGCTGGAGGCAGGGCTGATCCCCACCAACCTGCAACCTATTCCATAATCAAGGCCTCAACAAATACTCAGCCCTGTCACTTCTACGCTGCCAGATCGTAACCTCTGCTCATTCTGCCTGCTCTGACTTTGGCCCCTGTCTCCAGTCCCACGTCTCATCAGTCCTGCTACTCTGTCCTGGACCCCCCACTCCACTGCGTCCTTGGATTCCTCTCCATACCTGCTTTCCCAGTCCCAACTCCCCTTGCTCCAGGCTCAGCCCCCGAACCTGGCTTCCTGCAACCCGCCCGACCTTCCCCTGCACTGCACCCCATCATCCCCGTGTTTCAGTAAACACCTTGGTTACCTCATCCCAGTCCCCTCGTCTGAGTCTGCACTTGGGTTCACCTGTTTCGCTGCGCATGACAGAATGCCAGCAATCTCTTGGTTATGTTCTTGCAATGTCTGCAATACAGTCTGCAATACAGTCACTAAAATCCATAGTTCCATACAATACCAGTTCTCTGTTGTTTTCCCATTGCATAATGTTCCATTACAAATCTTGCATGAACATAAGAACTTGTTGTTTTAATGATTGCCAGCAATGTCTTGGGTATGGCCTGGATCTTGCCGTGTCAGCAATATAATATAGTGTAAGAAAGACAGGGTGAAGGGCTACTGTACTTGATGAGTTCAGAAAAATCAGTTCTGCACCTTTCACACAAGGGGTTGGAACTTGGAAGCATCCTTGCAATGCATTAATTACCATTTAAAAAATGGGGCCAATGCATTACTCACTTCACTGTGAAACAAGACATACAGTTGAAGTCGGATGATTGAATACACTTAGGTTGGAGTCATTAAAACTCATTTTCAACCACTCCACAAGCTTCTTGTTAACAAACTATAGTTTTGGCAAGTCGGTTAGGAAACCTACTTTGTGCATGACACAAGTCATTTTTCCAACAATTGTTTACAGACAGATCATTTCACTTAAAATTCACTGTATCACAATTCCAGTGGGTCAGAAGTTTACATACACTAAATTGACTTTGCCTTTAAACATCTTGGAAAATTCCAGAAAATTATGTCATGGCTTTAGAAGCTTCTGATAGGCTAATTGACATAATTTGAGTCAATTGGAGGTGTACCTGTGGATGTATTTCAAGGCCTACCTTCAAACTCAGTGCCTCTTTGCTTGACATCATGGGAAAATCAAAACAAATCAGGCAAGACCTCCCCCCCCAAAAAAATGTTGACCTCCACAAGTCTGGTTCATCCTTGGGAGCAATTTCCAAACGCATGAAAGTACCACATTCATCTGTACAAACAATAGTACGCAAGTATAAAAACCATGGGACCACGCAGCCGTCTTACCGCTCAGGAAGGAGACTCGTTCTGTCTCCTAGAGATGAACGTACTTTTGGTGCAAACAATTTGAAGGCAATACCAAATACTAATTGAGTGTATGTAAACTTCTGACCCACTGGGAATGTGATGAAGAGAAATGAAAGCTGAAATAAATCATTCTCTACTATTATTATGACATTTCACATTCTTAAAATAAAGTGTTGAACATCACTGATCCAAGACAGGGAATTTTTACTGGGATTAAATGTCAGGAATTGTGAAAAACTGAGTTTAAATGTATTTGACTAAGGTGTATGTAAACTTCTGACTTCAACTGTAGGTAGTATTACATAGCATCATCCTGATTTCAAGGTTAAAGACTAATTTAAGATAAAGTACGTGATGGATTAGCAATGTGATATGATACTATGGAAACAATGTTAAAGGATTGAAAATCCATCTTGGTTGCAGACTGAAACAAATTAGCCATACCCTGGATCTTTCATGATTTGCTTATTTTTTTTAAATTTCACAATGGATTTTACTTGAAGATACATCACAAGATGTTAGGTTTTAGTTGTGAAACGTGGTTAAAACTGTGATCAAAAGATTAAATGTTGCCTTGATGTAAAGAATTTATGAAAATACAAAAAAGTATGTATTTTGTAGCCTACTACTACTTATGGGGAGATGTTATATTCCCAGTTCTAAATGTGTTATGAAAGGGTTTGTCTCTTTAATTTCTGCTGAACAAATATCTGTTGTTTCGTGGTTTTGATCAGTCCCTCATTAATGATGTAGTAAATGTGAAGAAAAACATCAGAGCACAAATACGAAAACAGCAGGGGAACGAGAAAAGGATGTCATTCTCCAAAGCAAGAAACACTTTAAACAATTCCCTTCCATTCCCAATGAAACCACTGGAATCTGTGCCAGAAAAAAAAGATATCAGATCAAAGAAGGGATTATCTATCCACGAAATGGCAAATCTGATGACAACCTATTCAAATAAAATCAAATTGTATTTGCCACATGCCGAATACAACACGTGTAGACTTTACAGTGACATGCTTACTTATGAGCCCTTTCCCAATGCACTTGAAAGTAAAAGAAATAACAAATAGATAAAATAACACTATACCATCTAAAATAACCAAGAGGCTATAGGACCGAGCACGCCCCCATTCTCATCGACGGGGCTGTAGTGGAGCAAGTTGAGAGCTTCAATTTCCTTGGCATCCACATCCCCAACAAACTAACATGGTCCAAGAACACCAAGACAGTCTTGAAGAGGGCGCGACAAAACCTATTCCCCCTCAGGAGACTGAAAAGATTTGGCATCAAATCCTCGAAAGGTTCTACAGCTGTAACATCGAGAGCATCCTGACGGGTTGCATCACTGCCTGGTATGGCAACTGCTCGACCTCTGACCGCAAGGCCCTACAGAGGGTAATGTGTACGGCCCAGAACATCACTGGGTACAAGCTTAGAAAGGCCCATAAAATTGTCAAAGACTCCAGCCACCCTAGTAATAGACTGTTCTCTCTGCTACCGCATGGAAAGCGGTACCAGAGCGCCAAGTCTAGGTCCAAGAGACTTCTAATCAGCTTCTACCCCCAAGCCATAAGACTCCTGAACATCTAATCAAATGGCTACCCAGACTATTTGCATTGCCCCCCCCCCTTTAAGCTGCTTCTACTCTCTGTTATTATCTATGCATAGACACTTTAATAACTCTACCTACATGTACGTATTCCCTCAATTACCTTGACTAACAGGTGCCCCCGCAGATTGACTCTGTACTGGTACCCCCTGTATATAGTCTCGCTATTGTTATTTTACTGCTGCTCTTTAATAATTTGTTACTTTTATTTTGTTTATAATTTTTTGGTATTTTTCTTCAAATTGCATTGTTGGTTAAGGACTTGAATGTAAGCATTTCACTCTATTCGGTGCATGTGACAAATACACTTTGATTTGATACAGGCTATATAGAAGGAGTGCTGATACCGAGTCAATTGACTTGGGTACGAGGTAGTTGTGGTGATTGATTTAGGTAATATGTACAGTAGATGTAGGTTTGGTTAGGTGACTGAGTAATTGAAGTGCTATGTACATGTAGGTAGCCATTTAATTCCATATAGCCATTTAATTAACTGTTCAGCAGTCTCAAGGCTTTGGGGTAGAAGCTGTTCAGGAGCCTTTTGGTGCAAGACTTGGCACGCCGATACCGCAGAGAGAACAGTCTATGTCTAGGGTGGCTGGAGTTTTTGACAATTTGTAGGGCCTTCCTCCACTACAGCCCCCTCTATGTGAATGGGGCATGCTCGGCCCTCCATTTCCTGTTGTCCACGATCAGCTCCTTGAGGGAGAGGTTGTCCTGGCACCACACTGGCAGGTCTCTGACCTCCTCCTTGAGGGCTGTCTCATCGCCATCGATGATCAGGCCTAGCCTGGATCAGGGAGAGGTTGAAAATATCAGTGAAAACACTTAGCTAGTCAGTGCATGCTCTGAGTACTTATTTTGGTAATTCATCTGGCCCTGTGGCATTTTGAATATTAACGGTCTTACTTAAAGATCTTACTCGCATCAGCTACGGAAAGCGTGATCACACAGTCGTCCGGAACAGCTGGTGCTCTCATGCATGGTTCAGTTTTACTTGTGAACATCAGAGCCGGTGAAGTAGGATGAAATCTTAATCCTGTATTGACGCGTTGCCTGTTTGATGGCTCATCGAGGGGGGCGTAACAGGATTTTTTATAAGCGTCCATATTTGTGTCACGCTCCTTGAAAGCGGCAGTTCTAGCCGTTAGCTCAGTGCGGATGTTGCCTTTAATCCATGGCTTCTGGTACGGATATGTACGTAATGAAGCCTTTGACTGATGTGGTAAACTCCTCAATGCCATCGGATGAATCCCAGAACATAATCCAATCTGTGCTAGTCAAACAGTCCTGTAGCATACTGTAGTGTCCACTTCATTGGGTCACCACTGAATTGAGCGCATCACTGGTACTTCCTGTTTGAGTTTTTCCTTGCAAGCAGGAACTTAGAGGATGGAGTTATGGTCAGATTTGCCAAATAGAGGGAGAGCTTTGTATGCGTCTCAGTGTGTAGAGTAGAGGTGATCTAGAGTTTTTTTTCGCCTCTAGTTGCACAGTAAAGTTCTGCTGTAAACTTCACTTCCAGATGACACCAAGTGGCAGTAGGAGGAGGACAGGAGGGAGGAGAAAAGAGGGTGAAAGAGAGGACTGAGTCTTTCTGTGGTGAATGATTGTTTATTAGTTCATACAGAACTATATTCCGACCACTGATACCCAAAGGTTATCTATGGAGGTTGTTTCTCAGTTGGGTTGGTACCAACAGCAGCTTTGTGTAGATCGTGCTTGGAATGTTAATGATTCCTGTCTCTGTCAGTTGAACGGTGATGGGCCTAGACTGGCAATGATCTGTTTTTCTTTGCAGTTTTGAATTCATATGGAGTAGTTATTAGTTGAAGTTGAAGTTGAAGCCAGAAATGATCACGGTTATTGAAGTTATGTGTGGGTTCGTAGAGTGTATTATTTCCCTCCCTGAAAGCAAGCTGTTTGTGGTTAAGTGTGTGTGTGTATATGTGTGTGTGCGTGTGCATGTGTGTGGAGTGTTGTACCCTGACCGCTAACACAGATCTCACACCCCGGGGTGGGGAAAGGACATGCTAGTTTAATAAATGATTGATGAGGGGAATTGATGTCGGCCAGGTTGGGGACAAAGGCTTGAGCCAGTGACCTTGACCAGCTCAGACTGATGACACTTTCACTGTGGCAGTGGAGGCTGCTGAGGGGAGGATGACTCACAACAATGGCTGGAATGGATAAAATGGAATGGCATCAAACACATTGAAACTGTGTGTTTTATGTTCTTCCATCAATTCCACTCCAGCCATTACCACGATCCCATCCTTCCCAATTAAGGTGCCACCAACCTCCTGTGCACTGTGGGACAACACAGACACAACACCAGACACAGTGGGTATGCTTTGTGTTATACTGTACCGTGGTTCCTGACTTGATTTGGGTGCTCAGTACATCCCAGTGGTCAGTGCCAATCAGTCTCCAAAACTCACATCAGTTTGGGAAACATGAAAGTGCAACGGGTGGGATCTGAACACCGGTCTCAGAAGAAATTACACCAAGTGGAAATTCCCCCTTGGGCTGAGGATGACACTCGTTTTAAGTCACAGGTCAAATGACCTCATCATGATTGTAACGTATGTGCTAGGAGTCATGAACCAGGTGCAGAAAGGGAGTTTAATAATGAGAATAAGCAGATAAACAAAACAGGAGAAGCATACTGAATATGAACAAAACCAATACTGCCTGAAGATTGAAGCTACTCAGGGCTAAATAAAGGAGAAGTAATCAAGGTAATGATGAAGTCCAGGTGTGTTTATAACAATGGGGAGCAGGTGTGCGTAATGATGGTTGCCAGGTGTACGTAATGTGGGTTGCCAGGACCAGTGGTTAGAAGACCAACATTGAGCGCCGGAGAGATGGAAGGGGAGTACGAGTGACAGGAGGACAGTGCCACGGGCGGGAGTGGGCCGTTCCGGACGGCTGATGGAAACCCCGGACAATGTTGGGGTCCAGTAGGGACCTGACGGCATAGGAAGGAGGACCCATTGATGTCCAGGGGAGGCGGACGGGTGTTGCGAGGGACGGCATCAGCAAGGGGACCAGGAACCACCTGCCTGAGGAGGGAAACATGAAAAGAGGGTGAGATCCGGTAGTTGGTGGGAATTGTAAATGGTAAGTTACCTCAGGAACCCCCAGGAAGACCTTGAAGGGCCCCACAAACCAGGGGCTCAGCTTCCGGCAGGGCAGGCAGGAGTAGGAGGTTCCTGGTCGAGAGCTAGACGCGATCACCAGGATGAAACACGGGAGCCTCACTGCGGAGGCGGTCCACCTGATCAGTCTGACAGCGCATTGGAGCCTCACTTGGGTGGCATTCCACACCTCCTCTGTGCGTCGGACCCACTCGTCCACTGCAGGGGCCTCGGTCTGGCTCGGAGTCCACTGAGCCTGGGACGGCTGATATTTATACCGGTAAATGTGTGCTTTAGTATTGTTTTCTTTGGCAACTGTGGTTTAAGTGGGAGAAATGTCTCCATTCTGCACATTACCTTGGGAAAGTTAACTTGGCTCCGTCGCGTCCTGCTACGTCGTACATTATTTCCAAGGTAATGTACAGAACGTCAGCATTTATCCCATACATCAGGGCTTCCCAAACTCGGTCCTGGGGCCCCCACTGGGTGCACATTTAGGTTTTTGCTCTAGCATTACACAGCTGATTCAAATAATCAAAGCTTGATGATGAATTGGCTATTTGAATCAGCTGTGTAGTGCTAGGGCAAAAACCACAACATGTACCCAGGGGGGCCCAGGACCGAGTTTGGGAAACCCTGCCTTACATAATACAGTCAGTCCACCCTCAAAACACTAGCTTACTAGGGATTGTTTCACTATGCAGGGTAGCCACTATCTATAGCTATATACGTAATTAAGCTGCTGTTTAGCTGCTTTTCTAAAAAAAAATTATAAAAATTACACATCAAATAGCCTAACAATGAGGAAAAAAGTAGTCGGCTTGAGGATATATTTATAAACTATTTATTGTTGAACTCAACGGGTTTTGTCTGGTTAATAGCCCACAGAAATGGGCTGCAATATTCAAGGTTCATTTCCATAACAACATCAGGACCGAGTTTGGGAAACCCTAATGTAAGGGATAAACGCCGACGTTCTGTACATTTCCTTGGAAAGAATGGGCGACGCAGCAGGACGAGGTGGAGCCGAGTCCCTTTGCAGAGTTCATTTTCCCAAGGTAGCATACAGAACGGAGACATTTATCCTGCTTAAACGACAGATGCCAAAGAAAACAATACTAAAGCACATTTACCAGTAGTAATAAAACATTTGTTGACATATTCATTTTTCTAAGAGATTTCGTACTTTCTCATCTTTTGGTTGCTAGAGACGCGACCCAGTCGTTCGTTCGGTTAGTTCGATATTAATGGATGCGACACAGTTGTTGTTTTGGTTACTAGAGACGCGACTCTGTCATTCGCTGCTTGTTAGCTAGCCAACTAGCTACGGCTAACACAGTCACGACCTCTGCAGCCGGAATAACAGCAAAGTAGCTGCATTCACATTTGTTTAATCTGTTTCTATCGACATTCATTTGGATACATCCATAACAATGAGCTGATGATGCCCACTTTTGCCTGGCATAGCTAGAAAAGTTTTCTCAACAGGACACTCAACCCTGATCATTACGAGGAGATCGCATTGCATATCAAACACTGAGGTCGAAGCTAGCTGAATAGTTTGCTGCTAGCAAACCTGCCGATTTGACAACCGAATTCTAAAATACCAGTTGCTGAAAACAGTTGGTCAAACTAGAAAAATGTGGGAGGATTTGACAGCATAGTGCCACTCATGACTACAACAAAGAGACCAGAGAAATTTATGTTTATCACTCACCTTGTTAGGTCATCAGATGCTCCAAAAAGATATGTCTCTGCAAAAAAATCTATGCTTGCTAGCTAGATCATTTTTTCCTTGTTGGACCTGCGTTTACAATGTATCCAATTTCAGTTTGTGTAGTTGTTGGTTTGGCTTTCTGTAACTTTGTAGCAAGTACGGTCTGCATGTGTAGGTGCATATTGCATCGTGACAGCAGTAAAGAACCCTACCTGATATGCAAAGAAAATGGTTACACATACAGAACCCCACATGACCTTTTTTTTAATTGTATGATTCACCTCTATCACAATCATGCTATTAATCTGATGAGACAGAGAAGGAATATGCGTGAAGTAAAGTGAATGGTTTCCAAAATACCTCCTTTGATCCCTGCTCTGTCTATGCACTCCTCCTGTTTCCTCTCTTCTATAGACATCAGCAGACTCATCATCCCTCTTTCTTCATTATTTAAAGCCCGCGCTCCAATGCTGAAAGGCTCTTTACACCAGTGCTATCCACGAAGTGAACAGCCCTGAGGATGTACCCTGTAAAGTAACACTTGTAATAGTCTAATTCCTGAAAATATGCATATTTTGTGTCTTACAACTGCATTACAGACTAGAGCAGGAACATATCTGAGCTTGTTCTGGGCTCAAACAGGCACACTTTTTTTTCAGCTTAAGACGAGCCGCCTCCTGCCCTCTCACTCTCTCTGTCCGTTTATAGCTAGCACCCCCTTCTGCTGTGGTGTTTACCAGGCAGGCAGACCAAGATAGAGCAAGTCCATTAGAGCATCGGCCCACGCACAGCACCAACCACTTAATCATTTATCCACCACAATCTAAGGCATGAGGCATGGTACAAATCACCTTGCTCCCGACTGACCCCTCCTCCTCACATTCCAGGACTCATCAGGCCTAAGGGTTAGCCCCCTCCTCCAGACAGGTCATAGGTCACCAGGTCAGGTGGGTAAGAACCAGGAAATAGGTTAACCCTTGTAAACCAGAGATGTGGTGTTTAATATGCATGTCTGACACGAGAAGGACCACTGGGACACCGATAATTAGGGCCCTGGGTTAAATCACTGAATAGCCCTCCTCCAATCCAGACCATGTACAAAACTGTACTTGAATCAGTGTTCAATCTAAAACCATATTGAGGGCTGAGCAAACTCATGTCTCTGTCTAATCGTTGTATTATATTCATCCCTATAATGAGTATGATTATGAGAAGCAGTGGTGGATTAAATACATATTTTGATTATTTTTGATTCCCTTTTATAGCACAGTCTCAATGGACCTCCATGTCTTTGTTCTTGGCAACCTACACTGAAGGAAAGTTAACAGGAGAAGCCCTCTTCACTTTCTCATCTCCTCCCACCTCTCAACCTCCGGAGTCTCATCCATACTTCCCCCAAACATCTCTTCCCTCCTCTCAACCTCCGGAGTCTCATCCTTACTTCCCCCAAAACATCTCTTCCCTCCTCTCAACCTCAGGAGTCGCATCCTTACTTCCCCCAAACATCTCCTCCCTCCTCTCAACCTCCGGAGTCTCATCCTTACTTCCCCCAAACATCTCTTCCCTCCTCTCAACCTCCGGAGTCTCATCCTTACTTCCCCCAAACATATCTTCCCTCCATCCTTTTGTTTTGTACTGCGGCCAAGAATCTGTCTCGTCCACTTCCTCTGCTTAGACCTAAGCAATCCGCTCAGTAGTGTGAAAGTACTTCAGGCAAATGTCTCTCATTAAAAAGCAATTGAAAGCAAACACTTTTTTCTCAGGGGGAAATCGTTGTCTCTCCTGAGTCATAAATACTGGCCAGTAGCTAGCAGCATCGCTTAATGGCTCACTAATAAAATAATGCAGCGGTATGGTGACCTGTTCAGAGAGAGGGAGGAAGAAAATGGAGGAATGTTCCCCCTTAGCCTTCACAGTTAAAGACAGGGAGCCGTAGGTAATGCTACCGATTAGCTCGCTAGCAATCAGAGCAGCCTGAGTTTGCGATAGCAGGTCATTACCTAAAGAGGAATTTATTTCCCACAGAAAGCAATAATCCTTCTGGCCTAGGGTATTAATCAGTGGCGCTCGTTTTACGATTAGGGAGGATGATTTTTTTTTTATGCGCACGGCCTTATTTCTATTACAGTATATTAGACGACAGTTCAACAATTGTCATTTTCTCTCTTTGAGTCAACTATTCACCACATTTTATTTACTGCAGTGCTAGCTAGCTGTAGCTTATGTTTACTGGATTCATTGTCGGATACTTTCATTGGGTGGACAAGATTTCGGATCATACTGCAAGAGCTTTGATAGGTTGGAGGATGTCCTCCGGAAGTTGTCAGAATTACTGTGTTACTATAGACCTTCATTGCAAAACAATGTGTTTTAATCCGTCATTTAGTAACGTTGAAATGTTTTGTATAGTTTTATCTAAAAAGGATAACTTTTTGTAATGTTTCACTATTTTTATTTTGATGAAATTCCCTGAGTAAGATGGTCCTCTGCTTTCTCCTCCAAGGAGCCTCCACCGGTATTAACACTGTCTCTCAGAGAAGAAGGGGGGAAAGAGGCAGGGAGAACAGAGGGACAAGGGGGGGAGGAGGGCAAGAGGTCAGAGGCTGCATTCTGACGAAGGAAAATAACACTGCCATAAAAAGGCCCAGTGACACTTTATAATAGCGAGGGCTCATTAAGAAGAAAAATATTAGTCACTTAGTCATTGTGAATAATTAATGAAGGGGCAGTTTACCTCAGTCTAACTGCATGTTGGGACATGGTTTATTGCACGTTGAGCACATCGTGCCAGGTCTGTTGTGGTCATAATGTGCCTCTTCATTCATAAACATATTTTTTATTGCTTCTTTGAATATGACTCAATGAGAATTAAAGGGTTCTCCATGTAATAAACGGCCAGTTAGCACATAGCAACCACATCAAATGGCTATCAATCGGCTGGTAATGGTTAACTCGGGTGACTGTAAATTGTCATTAGATGCATAGACTGCTCATCCATCGCACTGATTTACATACAGTATAAAACCATGCATCGGTCTGGAAGCATAAAGTATAGTATTCATCTATACAAAGCTGGGCTATTTGACAGATAAGGCCAGACTATGCTGCATATGTGTACATACACGGAGAAGTAGAAATGCACACACACACACACACTCAAAGGCATCAAGAAGTCTTTGATGTTGATAGATCACACACACACACACACACACACACACACATCTCCCCGGTGGTGTTGCTCTGTGACTTAGGGGAGAGATGGTGTGTATACTGTAATGTAATCTCGTAGGGAGGCGTGATGAGATCCATAACAATATGTAATAAATACACCAGGAGATTGGGCCTCCGGGTTATTCATCAGGACTCAGGTAGAAACACACACACATGGACCTCCTTTTCCCATTCCCCCGCCACCAGAGATGGAATCAATGATACTTTTTTAGAGGCTGATGCTGCGTATGATTGTTTGGTTATAAAAGCCCATATAATTCCCTTTCTGATAGCCCCAGCCCCCTGCTCATTTGGGGGAGGTGGGACAGCAGAAAAAATAAGATTACCATGCTTCAGCAGTGGCTGTCACCGGCTTGAGGAAGCTGTCATCACCACATAGCGCATAGCCATTGTTATACAGAAATCTTTCATGAATAAACACACACATGCAAAAATCAATAGAACTCAACGGCAACGGTTGGGCCTGTGTCAAACAAATAGGTTTATAATTGCATTCAAAACAGCTGCAGGTCTTTACCTGACAGTTAAGCATTGCTGCGGGTGTTTCTGGGAAAGTTTTATTTGATTACTGTTGGATTCTCCAGGAGGTCGGGTTTTCAAGCTTGCTGTGAAAATGTGTGTGTGTGTGTGTGTGTGTGTGTGTGTGTGTGTGTGTGTGTGTGTGTGTGTGTGTGTGTGAATATGTTGGGAGATTAATCTGGTTCTTTCACAGGCCCAAATGTACTGATCAGGAGTATTATGTATCAGCAGCTGGTAGTGGCTGCTGTCTGCATTCATGTGTTTATACCTCCTTCATCTGACTAGGATGACTGTATTACTGGCTAGAAGTCGTTTTTAAACACTGTAAATGAAGATGCTTGGATTAGTAGATGAAGGCTGAGAATAAATATACTAAACAGATAGTATAGAGTACAGAATGTATAGGATATACTAAGGTCATACAGAGTACAGAATGTACAAGATATACTAAGGTCATACTGAGTATATAATGTTCAGGATATACTAAGGTCATACTGAGTATAGAATGTACAGGATATACTAAGGTCATACTGAGTATAGAATGTACAGGATATACTAAGGTCATTCTGAGTACAGAGAATTGATTATAGATTAGACATAGAGTATGGGGTTGAAGAATTAACCTAATAATATTCTAGAAGCACAGGTAGAATTCAGCTGAAAAGCCATAGATTGATGAGGGTTAAATAGGATTTGAACAGGTGCTGATAGGATCACATACTCTAATTGGACACATAGGAACACACACCTTTTACAAGCACACACACACACACATGCAAATACTCACAAACAAACACAAACACACACACACACACACACACACACACACACACACACACACACACAGAGGAACACATGTACATGCAAGCATGCATGCACACACGCAGACACATACACCACACACAAACACTCTCTCTCTGATTGAGACTCTCATTCACAAAGTAAACACAGATGGCATTGAGATCCAAATCCTTCTATGTGGTTCAGCTCAGCCTATATCACTGTGATTTAGCAAAAAATATTATGTCAATCATCTTATATATGACAACAGCTAAGCTAAGTATTTAGTGCAGCCAGCAAGGTGAAATTATATTTCTCTGAAAATAGGATTTTTTTAAAGTATCTGTGTGGGCATGATTTCTATACGCTAACAGTTGTCAGATGGCTATATGGACACACACAATCAATGTGAAAGCTCAATAATCCTTTGTGGACAGAGCACTGGATGGATAAGAGGTTGTTTTCCCCGACGAGAGAGAGGGAGAGGGAGTGGAAAAGAGAGAGAGAGATCAATGGAGAAGGAGAGAGGCTCTTTCCGATTGCTCCAATTTGACAGGATGTGTTTTGCAGTTCCCTCTAATGACATGTGAAGGCAGGCTGGCATTTCCTGACACAAGTGTAATCTATTTTGAAAGTAGTGTCACAGAAAGAATATGACAATGATAATAATTAACACAAGTGAGTAGATAGAGAAGTTATTTCGGGCTTCAACAGACTGACACGGGCATTGGAGATGTTAGCCAGGGGTCTCACTATTTATGCCTGAAGACTTTTGTTACAAACATCGGCAGAAAGATGATTTTCCATTTCAGACATAACTGATTATTACATGTTGGGTTATTTCATTTTCTCCCTCATATAATAAGAAGTAAAATGTCAAACAGTTTGAAATGCAAAGTCTAGCGGAATATTGAGGGCTTCAAATAGGCTCTTTTATATTGACCATCACGGCTTCGATTCCTTCATAACGCTCAATATTCTCTTCCCTTCTGAATAAAATCAATCACTCAAGCAGTACCGTACACACAGCACAGTGGAATAGTTAACCATGCAATAATCTCTCATGAACAGATCTATGTAAACATAACTGAATCTATTGGGATGGAATGGGATGTGTGGGATAACGAGCAGCACTAGTTCCAGTGTTTGGATTTTTCCTCACTGGTTATTTGGACAAATCATGATTTCAGAGGTGGTAGAATCTTTGGAATTTCGGAAAGCGAGGGGACATTTAGCCTGTAACTTCCAAAGAGAGAGGGTGGAGCACCTCGTTCTGGTTCCGCTACTCGTTCTAGCATCGCTTCATCTCAAATCAAATCAAATCAAATGTATTTATATAGCCCTTCGTACATCAGCTGATATCTCAAAGTGCTGTACAGAAACCTAGCCTAAAACCCCAAACAGCAAGCAATGCAGGTGTAGAAGCACGGTGGCTAGGAAAAACTCCCTAGAAAGGCCAAAACCTAGGAAGAAACCTAGAGAGGAACAAGGCTATGTGGGGTGGCCAGTCCTCTTCTGGCTGTGCCGGGTGGAGATTATAACAGAACATGGCCAAGATGTTCAAATGTTCATAAATGACCAGCATGGTCCAATAATAATAAGGCAAAACAGTTGAAACTGGAGCAGCAGCACGGCCAGGTGGACTGGGGACAGCAAGGAGTCATCATGTAAGGTAGTCCTGAGGCATGGTCCTAGGGCTCGGGTCCTCCGAGAGAGAGAAAGAAAGAGAGAAATAGAGAGAGCACACTTAAATTCACACAGGACACCGAATAGGACAGTAGAAGAACTCCAGATATAACAAACTGACCCTAGCCCCCCGACACATAAACTACTGCAGCATAAATACTGGAGGCTGAGACAGGAGGGGTCAGGAGACACTGTGGCCCCATCCGAGGACACCCCCGGACAGGGCCAAACAGGAAGGATATAACCCCACCCACTTTGCCAAAGCATAGCCCCCACACCACTAGAGGGATATCTTAAACCACCAACTTACCATCCTGAGACAAGGCTGAGTATAGCCCACAAAGATCTCCGCCACGGCACAACCCAAGGGGGGGGGGGGCGCCAACCCAGACAGGAAGATCACATCAGTGACTCAACCCACTCAGGTGATGCACCCCTCCCAGGGACGGTATGAAAGAGCCCCAGTAAGCCAGTGACTCAGCCCCTGTAATAGGTTTAGAGGCAAAGAATCCCAGTGGAAAGAGGGGAACCGGCCAGGCAGAGACAGCAAGGGCGGTTCGTTGCTCCAGAGCCTTTCCGTTCACCTTCCCACTCCTGGGCCAGACTACACTCAATCATATGACCCACTGAAGAGATGAGTCTTCAGTAAAGACTTAAAGACTCATCTCTTCTCTTCACACGTATGCACCCAGAACTTACTCGAGCAGCTGACCAATTACATGAGACTTTAGTTCTGAGTTACCCGAGATTAGCCATACAGTACAGGTCGCATAGTGCATGACTAAACATAGTTGAACACAAGTTGAATGTTGCTAGTACAGTATGCAGATGCACCTAAATGCTAAGGGCATGCTAAGGGCATATGGTATGGAAGAGAATGGGTGGGACATGGAAGAGAATTGGATCACCTCCCTCACATGCTGTGAATCTCTCTACCTCTCCCCTTCTATGTCCCACCCTCCCTCCCTTACTCCAGGGTTTGGGATGGGATCATCTCATCTCATAGCAGTGAGATATGATGAGAGACCTCTCTGTGTGTGTGTGTCTCTCTCAGTGTCAGTCTCTCCCCAGGTAGATCTGGTTCTGCCAGAGGCCCAGTTTTTCATGTGGTATCTCACTATGCACGGCACGACACTGCTCTTCTATAACTATAATTCTAACACTCTCTCCCTCTCCAAGGGCTAGGACTGGAGTTAGTTATGATGCTGTAGTGATTTTTTTCTCTGTTTCTGTTTATTCCATATCTATTTTCTTTGTCAGGATTTGTATGTAATTTTTCGGGGTTTTGGGAAAGAGATAGATGAGCTACATTTGTCACCATCCCTCCATCCCTCACTATCTGTAAATTCTACACTCTCTCGCAGGACACCTGAGATCCAGGCTGTTTATTTTTAAAACGGTGTCAACGTACTAATTCTGATTCCAAACGACTCGAGTGACAATCATATTTCAAATTTAAACCTGGTTCTGAGAAGTCCTGACGGTGGAGACAACAAAGACACGTGTGGTGTGAGTTCTAAGAACAAATCTGCCCGCTGCTGTTCAGTGTCACGTATCTGTTTGCTCTCTGGACGTCGGTTGGGTGTATGCTACTTCTTTCCTTCTTTCTTTCCCTGTGTCTTTCCATCTCTCTCTCTCTCTCTCTCCCTCTCTGAGTCTAAGTCTGACTCTAAGTCTATTTTATTTTCTCTTTTCTCTCCTCATCCCCTCTCATCCCTCTCTCTCTTAATTTCAGTGGAAATATTTTGGTGCCCCATGTGAGGATTGGCAGGTCTGTTTTTTCTTGGAGGTGCCAGGGCACCATGTTAAAGGAATTCAGCCTCTGATTCAGCCATCTTCCGCCACTGTGTGAAAGTAGTTGTGCCCAACAGCTGGCAAGGACAGGCAGCGTTAACAGCAAACATCCCTCAGGCTGTGGGGTCATGACAGGGCCATGGCTACCCCCTGGGGTGTTTTGTATTTGTTTTATTTGAATATCCAGAGTCTGTTCTGGTTTATTAATGTGCTGGTGCCGAGCGTTGTGCGCCTGGCCCCAAAGCAACACTCAGAGGAGAAGACTGCACACCCTGAGGCGACTGCCTCTCCAAAACACACAGACAATAGCACATCACAATATTGCAGATATCAAAGTTGCAGAAATGGAAGCAGGCACCGAGCGCATTATCAGGCTTTTGGGTTGTGTTTGTTTTTATAAATAGAGTACAAAAACGTAATCTGCTGCCATTGCTGGATTTCATTTTAGGAAGTATGTTTGGCTTTTGTCAGTCAGAGATCAGTTGGCCCTTGTGTGTGTGTGTGTGTGTGTGTGTGTGTTTGTGTTTGTTTGTGAGTATTTGCATGTGTGAGTGTGTTTGCGCCTGTGTGATATCCCAAAATGCGAATGTAAACAAGTGCTTTACATGCAACCTTCATAGCATCAATTAATAATTAAAACTCTCACGGAAACTAAGTTGAAACAGCCAGCAATCCCTGTGTATGAAGAATACATTACTATTCACATCAGTATTCATTTCTGACTTACAGTTAATTAATGTTTTGGTCCCAGGGACTGTCTAAATGAGATTTTGAATATTCAATTGGGAAACATTTTGTGTGTGTGTTTTTTTTTATCTGTGCAGGATCGGTCCCCCCCACAAACTTCAAAGTGTTTCCTTTCAAATGGTATCAAGAATATGCATATCCTTGCTTCAGGTCTTGAGCTACAGGCAGTTCGATTTGGGAATTTGGGACATTTTTAAAAAACGGTCCGATCCATAGATTTCATTAACTCAGACAGTGGAGGACCGCAAGACACAAACAGTGAAGAAACCTACCTGGGTCTTTGAGTTCATGACTATGATATCATGAACATACTGTGTATGTCATGCCAGCAGCATACCACCCTGCATACCACAGCTGGCTTGCTTCTGAAGCTAAGCAGGGTTGGTCCTGGTCAGTTCCTGGATGGGAGATCAGATGCTGCTGGAAGTGGTGTTGGAGGGCCAGTAGGAGGCACTCTTTCCTCTGGTCTAAAAAAATATATCCCAATGCCCCAGGGCAGTGATTGGGGACACTGCCCTGTGTAGGGTGCTGTTTTTCGGATGGGACGTTAAACGGTTGTCCTGACTCTCTGAGGTCATTAAAGATCCCATGGCACTTATCGTAAGAGTAGGAGTGTTAACCCCGGTGTCCTGGCAAAATTCCCAATCTGGCCCTCAAACCATCACGGTCACCTAATAATCCCCAGTTTACAATTGGCTCATTCATCCCCCTCTCCCCTGTAACTATTCCCCAGGTCGTTGCTGCAAATGAGAACGTGTTCTCAGTCAACTTACCTGGTAAAATAACGGATCAATAAAAAATAACAAAAAATGTCTTGGACAGTTCATCGGAAGTATCATGGAGTCAAAAGGATAGGAGAGAATCCACCAGGTGACCTGTGTTCTTCTTGAGGAAGAATGCAAGGATGACTCAACCACAAGGTGATGATGATGAAGCTGAATTATTACTACTGGTATCTTACAGAGAACCTGTGTCCACATGGTTGCATATAAAGCAGGTATTCATGTGGAATGAAAGCTAGACCAAAGCTGAAGTGTCACTGCTCTCACTATCTATTTACTGTACTGATACAGAGTGTCTTATAGGGGTTGGCTGCCATTGGTGTTTCAACAAGGCTAGCTGCAGCTCGGCACTACAGCATAGTGCTATAGCTGTAAAAAATGATTTTCTGTCTTAGCCAGAACCATGGGAGAGATATTAATGAGCTCTAATTAATTACGTTTCTTTTACACGATGGATGAGAGGGGCTCGGCTCACCGGGGACCTGATGTAACAGAAAATAGAAGAGGTCTGATTAAATACAGAGGTCTCTGTAGACAGCTGAAGATCTGTATTATGAGAAATGATGGCTTTTTGATATTTGGATTATGCAATCAGATTTGGCTGAGGAAAATCATGTTATGAGAACGTGTTATGTGAATTGTGCGTGTGTGTGTGTGTGTTTGTTTTCCACTCTCAGTTCATCCTGCAGCTCTTGACATGCATTACCAGTGTGTTTGTGGCTGTATTTAGTGTAGATTGCTCGGTCATTATAAATTCAGGCATTGGATGTAGTAGTAAATTCAAGCACTAGAAAACACACACACACACACACACACACACACACACACACACACACACACACACACACACACACAACCCCTTTTATGTAACAGATTTTGTACTAATGAGTCCAGTCAAGTAGTGAGAGATTATGAATTCAGCTCTGATTGGGAAAAATGACATACTGAAAGCATCATTAATAAGTAAACAAGTGCTTCTATTATGCTGTAGGCTGATTGTAAGCTATGGGTGGGGTCTCACACAGTCCCAATACTGTGCATGTGTGTGTGTTTGTGTGTTTCCGTGTGTGTGTTTTCGTGTGAGTGTGTGCAGTGTCCTTCAGACCGCAGGCAGAGTGACTATATGGAAATGACAGTAGCACTCTAAGGTGAGAGTGAAGTAGGAGTGTGGCGAATAGAGATAGAGAACACAAAAGAGAGTTGGAGCTAGAAAAAGAGAAATATACAAATGTGTGACATTCTGTCAGAGTACTATCCCACAGAGCCAAAAGAGTGATTGGGCTGTCTGGATTATCGATCATGATTGATGTAAAACAGTATGTTAAATACGTGTAAATGGTATGTAAAGAGGAACAATCTACATTGATGTGGTGGGTTTGGTTGACATCACCCTTTTGTTTTTGAAGTTAGACAGTAATAAGTTACCCTCAAAAAGCAGACCTATTCGGTCTGTGTACAGTGAATTACATTAGAATAGGTGGACTAATGAGCATCTACACACACACATACACGCACGCACGCACACACATATGCACACACGCACGCGCACACACATACACACACACACACACACACACACACACACACACACACACACACACACCTTGGAAACCTACTGTGGCAATTTATATATAAATGACATCAGCCAGCCCCGTATCTTATTTCGTCTCTGCTTGCATTCTAACTTTTTGAGAGCTATCGTTCATTTTCGGCCTCCTCTTGTGCATCTCTCTTTCTCAGGAGTGAATTCCATTTCCCTCTCTGATTGTTCATATTCAAATAACCCTGCCGCTCCCCATTGACCAGGGATTTATTTTTGAATTGGAGGGAATTTCTTTCTGGCCTCGCCTTTACGTTTCTAGAATCTGTCTGATAGTATGTCCACAGATGCCAGCACTGCTTAAAGAAGTCATGAGGGGAAATGTGCAAGCTTTCTGTCTGTGGAACTCAAGCTCAGACATCGCTAGGTCTGATGTGAGAATGGAAATGATATACTGTTGTCATTCATAGGTTTTGTTTGAAGGTTTATTTTATTTGTCCTTTATTCTAAGGGATCAGAGGGAAATTGATTCATTTCCATTTTCGCCCTTCTTTTTATTTATTTTTGATACTTGTCACGGTCGTTCCATGGTTTTTAGAAGGTTTTATTATCCTTCTTTCAGAACCATTAGGGCAGAACACACAACCGAACGTCTCATGTCGATTTCTGTGTGTGTTGGTGTTAGAGCAATGAACCAACATGTCTTTTTTATTACTATTATTAAACAACTAATTGTCTGACTTCAGTTCAATTATTTGAATTCCAGTGTTTTATGTTGTGTTTTTTTGCCCAACACGCAGGTTCTCTAGAAAGAAATCAAATCATTCACAAGAGAAATCAAGTCCTGAACAAGGCTACATGGGATGCTGGGCTGAAGGGAGTAGTAGTTTTCATGAAGCAAATATTCAACCTAGTTCAATGCAGAAACATGGTAATTAACTACAATGACCATAATCCATTGCGCCTGTTTTTTTCCGGCTCGGACAGAGACGGATACACTTTTATGTTTTCTATTTTAGGTTAGATACACACAGACCGTGTAGACCACATAACAGAGAAGTGTGTGTGTGTGTCTTCAGCTAGCTTGTCTGTGATATGTATTGTGTAATCGTCTGAATGTGAGTGCATCTGCAAGGGTGTTGTTTGTTCATTTACATCAAAATGACTCTCCCTTTGGAGACTGAAAAGAGAGAAAGATTAATTGCATGGAAATGTGCAGTCCATGAGCATCAGTAAACACTGAGAATGCTCTCTGTGTGCACACCAGCGAACTCACAACCGTGTAAAATGCACAAGGTTATTTTGTGTGTGTGTTTGTGTGCAAAAAAACTAATTCGATGAGGTCAGTGAAGCCCCTTTCTCGCCCTGAAACCTCCCTCCCTTCTTCTGTGTGTGTGTTCACCAGACGATAAGAATATTGGTACATTTCTCTTACAGGTCGCCCTCCTCACTGCCGGCCCGTAATTAGCCCACCAGATAGAAACATTCTTACTGCTCTCAGGACTGAAAGAGATTGGACCTCCAAAAGAAGAGAGGGAAAATATTGAAATGACAATGAGGGAGAATAGGATAAAATGATAGAGGGAAAGGGAAAGGATATTTGTGTTTATGGACTTTACTTTCTGTCTGTGGGTTTGTGTGCCTGCAGGTGTGTGTGTGTGTCCAAGCCTGTATACATGGGACTCTGTAGGAAAGAAAATGACCATTTTTAGCAGTCTCTCTGCTAATCCCTTATTTTAATCAGTTACTCATGTTAAACATGGGCACACTGCTCCTTTCTGGCTTTCTCCTTTCTGGCGGGAGGGATGGGAGGGAGGGAGGTAAGAGAGAGGGGGAGGGGGGAGGGAGGGGGTAGAATGTTGCAGGGGTAGGTTGTGGTTGGCAGCCAACGTTAGAGAGCCTGAAGCTGAATATTCTTGTCACTCTGATTTCTGTCTTTCTTTGATTTCTGTCTGTCTGTCTGTCTGTCCTCCCTCCCACCCTCCATCTATACCACACACCTACTAGCTCAGACTTCTGGCCCTCAACATGCTGTGTGTGTATGTATGAGAGAGAAGGACAGAGGGAAGGGACAAAGAGAGGGTTACAGGTGTTCAATTAAAAAAGAAGGAGCTTAAGGTCGTTGATGAAAGCCTCTTGGAAAGATGACACAAACTCTCCACAACCGACTGAATGACTGATTGAAGGACTTGTTCAAAATATGACTATTGTCCTCTGTTTTTCATGTTTTCAATGTCAGCATCCCGGAGTCGCCTATTCACTGTTGACGTTGAGACTGGTGTTTTGCTGGTACTATTTAATGAAGCTGCCAGTTGAGGACTTGTGAGGCGTCTGCTTCTCAAACTAGACATCTGTTCCTCTTGCTCAGTTGTGCACCGGGGCCTCCCACTCCTCTTTCTATTCTGGTTAGAGACAGTTTGCGCAGTTCTGTGAAGGGAATAGTACACAGCGTTGTACGAGATCTTCAGTTTCTTGGCAATTTCTTGCATTGGAATAGTCTTCATTTCTCAGAACAAGAATAGACTGACGAGTTTCAGAAGAAAGGCCTTTGTTTCTGGACATTTTGAGCCTGTAATCGAACCCACAAATGCTGATGCTCCAGATGCTCAACTCGTCTAAAGAAGGCCAGCTTTATTTCTTCTTTAAATAGCAAAACAGTTTTCAGCTGTGCTAACATAATTGCAAAAAGGTTTTCTAATGATCAATTAGCCTTTTATAATGATAAACTTTGATTAGCTAACACAACGTGCCATTGGAACACATGAATGATGGTTGCTGATAATGGGCCTCTGTACGCCTATGTAGATATTCCATTAAAAATCAGTCGTTTCCAGCTACAATAGTAATTTACAACATTAACAATGTCTACACTGTATTTCTGATCAATTTGATGTTATTTTAATGGACAAAAATGTGCTTTTCTTTAAAAAATAAAGACATTTCTAAGTGACCCCAAACCTTTGAATGGTATTGTACATGCGTCTGTACAATTTCAAGATGTATACGTATGTCTCTGTGTATTTTTCCATCTGTCTGTCTGCCCATCTATTCGTGTATGTCTGCCTGCCTGGCCATCTGCCTTTGTCTGTCCATCCATCCGCCCATCTACATGCCTGTTGGCCTCTATCTATCAGTCTTTTTCTCTCTGTCCGTCTGTCTGTCTGTCACTCTCTGTGTGTCAATATGGTTTTGGGGAGAAAGAGGTGGCCTGTCCGGCTGACACCATCTGTCACCAAAGCACAGAGGCCATCGCATAGTGGGATGGCAAATGTCACACACTCACACATGCCCCCGCTTGCACACACATGCATGCATACTCACACACACACACACACCATCACACACACTGTGCTCCTTGAGTAAGGCAATGTGATGCAACGCACAATGAATTTACATGAATGGTGTGCTCTGACCACGGCCCACTTTGCGTTCATGCTCTGTTGGCGACATTAAAGCACCATTACAATGTCTCATTATTATTTTTTTTTATTGTATTTTTGTATATATAATTATATTGTTTTTTTGTTACGCTCGTCTGTTACTGTCACTTTGTCCTATTGCTGTCTAATATCTTTTCACTTTTGTTTTGAATGTTCTTAATTGGAAAATGCAAAAATAAAATATTCAAAAAAAAAAGCACCATTACTGTAATCCAAACATCACTTTAGCTTCGCTGTCTCTCCCCCTCCATACTGTTGCTCATAGAGTACTGAGCATTCACTGACACATATGTCACGTGTGACTTTTAACAGTCTCTGGAGGCCATGTGTGTGAGGCCTTAGTGTTTAGATCAAAGACAACATAACGTCCAAAATAATGAATGTATGTGGCCATGTGCTCACGCATGTCGAGATTTGGGAGAGTGTCTTGTGTGTACACCAATCCACTGGTGTACAGCATATTCAATGGGCCTTGCTGCTTTGTCTGCGATTACCAATGAAAACATCATCCTTTCCCGGCCCTCCTCTCAACCTCGCTCCCCGGTGACAATACAACAATCGACAAGGACAGGTCTCTGTCACTGAATAACAATGAAGGGGGATATAGCCCAGAGAGAGAGAGAGAGAGAGAGAGATAAAGAGAGAGAGAGATGGAGAGAAATGGAGATAAAGAAAAATGGAGATGGAGAGAAACAGAGGAGAGTGATTTAGAGAGAGAAAAGGAGTGATATGGAGACAGAGAGAGAGAGAAGAGAGAGAGAGAAATGGAGAGAGAGAGGGTCATATAGACAAAGGAGAGAAAGTATGGGTATATTAAAACAAGAGAAGCCGTGTTCAAGCCTTGTCTGTTGAGTGTGTTCTGTGAGTATATTCTTATACTCAAATAAGCTTTACGGTTTATTTTCCAATGCTCCTGATAGGTTGATATTCATTGGGGGCAGGAGTAGAGGATCTAGAACAGCTGTCTGGTATCATAATGACTTGACACGGTAACAACGAGAGATCAACTGATCTGCTGGTTTATCCTTGTGGGTTTTTCGATGCAGTCAAGCGCATTAGGTTCTGCCTTCTGCAGGAGCGTGTTAAGTTCTTCCTGTTCGCTGCAATCGAGCCATAATGTTGATATCATGTCATTTTGATATTAGCCAGTGGTCTTTTGGAATGTACTTGATTAATAATACTTATGTTTTACTGTTTTCTAATGAATGTGTTATGAGTCTGCTTTGATGCTTGCTGAGGAGAGGTGTGTGCTCATGTCATTGGTGTGTGTTCATATAATTGGTGTGTGCGCATATCATTGGTGTGTGCTCATGTCATTGGTGTGTGTTCGGCAAATCCGGCCACGACACCATCAAAATCCTTCCATCTTATAGGCAGAAATTCAAACAGAATGTACTAGTCACAATTCAACGCTGGTCAGACATATCGAAAGCCACGCTTCAAGAATGTTTTGATCACGCAGACTGGAATATGTTCTGGTCAGCCTCAGAGAACAACATCGACCTATACGCTGACTCGGTGAGTGTGTTTATAAAGAAGTGCATTGGAGATGTTGTACCCACTGTGACTATTAAAACCTACCTTAACCAGAAACCGTGGATGGATGGTGGCATTTGCGCAAAACTGAAAGCGCGATCCATCGCATTTAGCCATGGAAAGAGGTCAGAGAATATCTCTGAATATAAACCATGTAGCTATACCTCCGCAAGACAATCAAAAAAGCGAAACGCCATTACAGGGACAGGTTGGAGTCGCAATTCAACGGCTGAGACCCGAGACATATGCGGCAGGGTCTACAGGAAATCACGGACTACAAAAAGAAATCCAGCCACGTCACGGACACCAACGTTACACTTCCAGACAAACTAAACACCTTCTTTGCCCCGCTTTGAGGATAATACAGTGGCACCGTCACAGCCCTCTAACAAGGACTGCATCCTCCCGCGCCTTCTCCATGGCCGATGTAAATAAAACTATTAAACGTGTGACGTGAGTAAAACGTTTAAACATGTTAACCCTCGCAAGGCTGCTGGCCCAGACGGCATCCCTAGCCGCATCCTCAAAGCATGTGCAGACCAGCTGGCTGGTGTGTTTATGGACATATTCAATCGCTATCTATCCCAGATTGTTGTCCCCACATGCTTCAAGATGGCTACCATTGTTCCTGTACTCAAGAAGGTAAAGATAACTGAACTAAATGACTACTGGCCCGTAGCACTCACTTCTGTCATGATGAAATGCTTTGAGAGACTAGTCAAGGATCAGATCACCTACAGCTTACCGGCCACCCTAGACCCACTTCAGTTTCCATACCGCCCCAACAGGTCCACAGATGATGCAATCGCCATCACACTGCACACTGCCCTAACCCATCTCGGAAAAAGGAATACCTATGTAAGAATGCTGTTCATTGACTATAGCTCAGCATTCAACACCATAGCACCCTCTAAGCTCATCATCAAGCTGGAGGCCCTGGGTCTCAACCTGTGCAATTGGTTCCTGGACCTTCTGACGGGCTGCCCCCAGGTTGGGAAAGTAGGAAACAACATCTCCACTGCACAGACCCTCAACACTGGGGCCCCACAAGGGTGCATGCTCAGCCCCCTCCTGTACTCCCTGTTCACCCACGACTGCGTGGCCATACACGCCTCCAACTCAATCATCAAGTTTGCAGACGACACAACAGTAGTGGGCTTGACTACCAACAATGACGAGACAAACACAGGGAGGAGGTGAGGGCACTCGGAGTGTGCTGTCAGGAAAACAACCTCTCACTCAACGGTAAGTTCCTCGGCGTACACATCACAGACAAACTGAAATGGTCCACTCACACAGACAGTGTGGTGAAGAAGGCACAACAGCGCCTCAAGAGGCTGAAGAAATTGGTTTTTGTCACCCAAAAACCCGACAAACTTTTACAGATGCACAATCGAGAGCATCCTGTCGGGCTGTATCACAGCCCGGTACGGCAACTGCACCGCTCTCAACCGCAAGGCTCTCCAGAGGGTGGTGCGGGTCTGCACAACGCATCACCAGGGGCAAACTACCTGCCCTCCATGACACCTACAGCACCTGATGTCACAGGAAGGCCAAAAAGATAATCAAGGACATCAACCACCCGAGCCACTGCTTGTTCACACCTCTACCATCCAGAAGGCGAGGTCAGTACAGGTGCATCAAAGCTGGGACTGAGAGACTGAAAAACAGCTTCTATCTCAACAGCAATCACTAACTCAGAGAGGCTGCTGCCTACATTGAGACCCAATCACTTGCCACTTTAATAACATCAAATCAAATCAAATTGTATTTGTCACAAACACATGGTTAGCAAATGTTGATGCAAGTGTAAAAAAATGCTTGTGCTTCTAGTTCCGACAATGTGTAATGGCCGTCGGTGGAAGAAGATGAGGACCAAAGCGCAGCGTGTTACTTGTTCCTGTTATTTATTTAAACTGAACACTATCAAACAAAGAAACAAAAAGCACAACCGAAACAGCTCCGTCAGGTGCAAAACACACTAAACAGAAAATAATCACCCAGAACTCAAGGGTGAAAACAGGCTGCCTAAGTATGGTTCTCAATCAGGGACAACGATTGACAGCTGCCTCTGATTGAGAACCATACAGGCCAAACACAGAAATACCAAATCATAGAAAAAAGAACATAGACTGCCCACCCAACTCAAGCCCTGACCATACTAAAACAAAGACATCACAAAGGAACTAAGGTCAGAACATGACCGTACCCCCCCCCATCTCAGCCTTGTGCAGGTCTACAATTTTATCCCCGATGTCCTTACACAGCTCCCTGGTCTTGGCCATTGTGGAGAGGTTGGAGTCTGTTTGATTGAGTGTGTGGACAGGTGTCCTTTATACAGGTCACGAGTTCAAACAGGTGCAGTTAATACAGGTAATGAGTGGAGAACAGGAGGGCTTCTTAAAGAAAAACTAACAGGTCTGTGAGAGACGGAATTCTTACTGGTTGGTAGGTGATCAAATACTTATGTCATGCAATAAAATGCAAATTAATTACTTAAAAATCATACAATGTGATTTTCTGGATTTTTGTTTTAGATTCCGTCTCTCACACTCTTACAGACCTCGACATGCTTTGTAAGTAGGAAAACCTGCAAAATCGGCAGTGTATCAAATATTTGTTCCCACCACTGTATGTGACCAATAAAATTGGATTTGATGTAATTGATTTTTACTGCATTTATTCACTGCAGTTATTCTCATCCAGAATTATAATACCGGAACCAACAGCAGTGTATCCCATGTCCAGTCGATGTACATGCACTGCAACACAACGCAGAACTGAAGCTAGAGTGCAGTAGCCAGCTCATTCACACTTAGGCCCCGACCGGCTACACTAACAATAAACTAAGTTACATTAATGAACATAGTAGTTTAATTTCTTGTGATTCTGTTCATCTGTCTGGGTAGAAATAGCATGAAATTAAATCAAGTATACAAAACAGTAAAGTTATAAAGAAATGAACAGTAAGGTAAATAGAAACTATGGGGAATCTATTAAGAAAGTAATAGTAATTTGCATGGTAACGGGAACAAATCTTTGATTGATAATACAGTGGCAGGTCTTGAAACTATGGTGAAACTGTAAAGGAAAGAATTGTAAGTTACATAATAATTGAGTAAGTACAGTGGTGAAATAACTGGGTAATGACCGTAATAGGAAACAACAGGGAAACAAGACGGATAACAAAACATAAACAAGACAGCGACGACTTAGCTACAAGCGAGGAACAAGCTACAAGCGAAGACCAAGCTACAAGCGAAAACCAAGCTACAAGCGAAGACCAAGCTACAAGCGAAAACCAAGCTACAAGTGAAGACCCAGCTACAAGCGAAGACACAGCTACAAGTGAAGACACAGCTACAAGTGAAGACCCAGCTACAAGCGAAGACCAAGCTACAAGTGAAGACCAAGCTACAAGTGAAGACCCAGCTACAAGCGAAGACACAGCTACAAGTGAAGACACAGCTACAAGTGAAGACACAGCTACAAGTGAAGACACAGCTACAAGTGAAGACACAGCTACAAGTGAAGACACAGCTACAAGTGAAGACACAGCTACAAGTGAAGACACAGCTACAAGCGAAGACACAGCTACAAGCGAAAACACAGCTACAAGTAAAGACCCAGCTACAAGCAATGACCCAGCTAGAAGCAAAGACCCAAAGGTAAGTTTTAAGGTTGGCGCACATACAGTATAAGTATGTGTAAATAAACAGACTTTCTACGAAAGTTCCAAGTATATTCTTAATAAGTGTAGACGGTGCTGCAAAAAAAGACTTGAAATGGCCTTAAATACTTACTAGTTAAATGTTGCTTATTAGCCCCTGTTATTGATAGTTTTTCACTTCATATAAGTATTTAGCAGCTACATACTAACTACTAACGGGTTATTACCACATTCTTACCTGGTTGTTGCCCTCAAATTTCCCTGTTGTTTCCTTTTACTTTCCGTGCTTTACCCTGTTATTTCAGCACTGTAAACTAAAGTGCTCCAGAAGTGTAAGGGGGTTGAGGGGAAATGAGCGCTTGAGTTGGGGTTATTACACCCTGATGCAATCATGACAGGAGAAAAGACTATACCCACAATGAAAGAGATGGAAAGGCTATTTAAGTAGAGAGAGATGGAATACATGGTACATAGAATGACCCGGAACATCAATGAAGGGAGGAGAACAGAGAGATATGCAGGGTCTTAGTATCATATGTAGGTGTGTATGTTAATATTATACAGTAGCAGTCACAAGTTTGGACACACCTACCCATTCAAGGGTTTTTCTTTATTTGTACTATTTTCTACATTGAATGAAATAACACATATGGAATCATGTTGTAACCAAAAAAGTTTAAACACTTCAAAGGAGCCACCCTTTGCCTTGATGACAGCTTTGCATTCTCTAAACCAGCTTTAGGAATGCGTTTAAATTAACAGGTGTGCCTTGTTTGTGGAAATTGTTTCCTTCTTTATGCATTTGAGCCAATCAGTTGAGTTGTGACAAGGTAGGGGTGGTATACAGAAGATAGCCCTATTTGGTAAATGGCCATGTCTATGTTATGGCAAGAACAGCTCAAATAAACAAAGAGAAACGACAGTCCATCATTACAAACTTTGAACGTTTTTTGAAGTGCAGTTGCAAAAACCATCAAGCACTATGATGAAACTGGCTGTCATGAGGACCGCCACAGGAAAGGAAGACCCAGAGTTACCTCTGCTGCAGAGGATAAGTTCATTAGAGTTACCAGCCTCAGAAATTGTAGCCCAAATAAATGCTTCACAGAGATCAATTAACAGACACCGATCAACATCAACTGTTCAGAGGAGACTGTGTGAATCAGGCCTTCATGGTCAAATTGCTGCAAAGAAACTACTACTAAAGGACACCAATAATAAGAAGAGACTTGCTTGGGCCAAGAAACACGAGCAATGGACATTAGACCGGTGGAAATCTGTCCAAATTTGAGATTTTTGGATCCAACCGCCATGTCTTCTTGAGACGCAAAGTAGGTGAATGGATGATCATGTGAGGTTCCCACCGTGAAGCATGGAGAAGGTGGTGTGATGGTGCTTTGCTGGTGACACTGTCAGTGATCTATTTAGAATTCAAGGCACACTTAACCAGAATGGCTGCCACAGCATTCTGCAGCGATACGCCATCCCATCTGGTTTGCACTTAGTGGGACAATCATTTGTTATTCAACAGGATAATGACACTACACATCTCTAGGAGGTGTAAGGGATATTTGACCAAGAAGGAGAGTGATGGAGTGCTGCATCAGATGACCTGGCCTCCACAATCACCAACCTCAACCCAATTGAGATGGTTTGGGACGAGTTGGACCGCAGAGTGATGGAAAAGCAGCTATCCTCTCTCCTGAGAGGATGAAAGTTCAACATGTAGCTACGTAGATGCAGTAGTCTAATATTAACTAGCTGGCCTGGCGCATTGTTCCCCATGAAAGGAAGTTAGGCTAGCGAGCAAGCATTTTAGCCAGGTAGCCTAGGACAACAAAAACGAAAAGTGTGTACTGCATGACAGAGTTATAGACCGTTTAGGCAACATGAAAGTGGATGATTCCATTTCCGTTTCTCTGCAAGTAGGGAGAGTCCACATGTTTTTCTACTACTACACACACACAGAGAAATCAGTAGGCTACCATGGACAGCCACATCAATGTGTCGCTTACGTTGATTGGAATAAATAGCTTTTGGTATATTTTAGTTGTCACTGTATTAGATTGAGCATAGGTGATTAGATGATGTTGAAGTTGAAATGTTGCTGGAATCGTGAAAGGCAGCTCCTGTTTTCTTTGCGACATGCAGTAACTCTCTGTGGTTCTAAATCAATAGTTGTTTAGTTGTCCAAAAATGTTGGAAAGATGAACTTGTTTGACCATGCTGTAGGTCATGTAACTGTTTGTTACATACAATATGTTTTGTGGACTTCACCGGACAGAAGAAGTTCAGAACTAGTTGTGATGAAACAAACGTGTGGTTGAATTCATTCTGCCACTGTCTTTTTATTGTCAAATTAAATAAAATAGTATTTTTCACATGCGCCGAAAACAACAGGTGTAAACCTTACAGTGAAATGCTTACTTACAAGCTCTTAACCAACTATGCTTTAAGAAGTTAAGAGGAAAAGTGTTTAGCTCGTCTGGTAGGCTCGTGTCACTGGGCAGCTCGCGGCTGTGCTTCCCTTTGTCGTCTGTAATAGTTTGCAAGCCCTGCCACATCTGACGAGCGTTGGTGCCGGTGTCATACGATTCAATCTTAGTCCTGTATTGACGCTTCGCCTGTTTGATGGTTTGTCAGAGGGCATAGCGGGATTTCTTAAAAGCTTCTGGGTTAGAGTCTCTAACCCTAACCTTGACCACAACCAACCCCCAACCCTGAAAAATATCCAACACTAGATCAACTATGCTGTTTGATAAGTCTACTGCAGGAACTCTATGGGAGTTTTCTGAGGTTTCATTAGCACATGCTCTCCAGAGAGACTCAAGAAGATGCAGAATGTCTTTTGCAGGTCGGAGGGCAGAGTGTTGTTAGAACATTCATCACTTTTACGAGCCATTGTCTCTGGATGGAAAGCAGAAGCCTCAGACTGTTTACACGTCTTCACATGATGGATCGCTCTTTCATCTTCTCTTAATACATGCTTCTATCACCTTTTTTGAACATTCAAATACACACACAAATACACACACAAATACACACACAAATACACACACAAATAAATGCACAAATACACACACAAATACACACACAAATACACGCACAAATACACACACAAATACACACACAAATACACGCACAAATACACACACAAATACACGCACAAATACACGCACAAATACACACACAAATACACGCACAAATACACGCACAAATACACACACAAATACACACACAAATACACACACAAATACACACACAAATACACACACAAATACACGCACAAATACATGCACAAATACACACACAAATACACACACTAATACACACACAAATACACACACAAATACACGCACAAATACACGCACAAATACACGCACAAATACACACACAAATACACGCACAAATACACGCACAAATACACACACAAATACACACACAAATACACGCACAAATACACGCACAAATACACACACAAATACACGCACAAATACACACACAAATACACACACAAATACACGCACAAATACACACACAAATACACGCACAAATACACGCACAAATACACGCACAAATACACGCACAAATACACGCACAAATACACGCACAAATACACACACAAATACACACACAAATACACGCACAAATACACGCACAAATACACACACAAATACACGCACAAATACACACACAAATACACACACAAATACACACACAAATACACGCACAAATACATGCACAAATACACACACAAATACACACACAAATAGACGCACAAATACATGCACAAATACACACACAAATACAAACACAAATACACACACAAATACACGCACAAATACACACACAAATACACGAGGGGGTGAGTAAATACAACAAGCACACCGCACCTCATTTCTCAGACAAACGTCACAGTGTCCATTCGCCTGTCAAAGAGCTCCATGCTAATACACAAGCATACACACGCATATACACGAACCTGCATGTGCTCACGCACAAACACACACAGTGCATTTTTTTATTCATTGGATCTGTGACACTGAGATGAATACTGGTGTTATTGCATCAAAGCCTGTGGATATTACATAAGCATACACCGGAAATGTGACATTAATTTAAACATTTACTTTGGGAATACATACACAGTTCTCTGACAAAAACGATGACACAAGTAGTGACATGTGATTCCATTTTAGGGAACTAGATAGCACATTTTGTGTTGCCTAAATGAAAACCAACTGCCTGCAGGCCTATGTTCCATTCAAACGTTTCTTAAACTGAAGTGCTACCCACAGGACACACGCTCAACAGACAAGGTGTGAACACGACTTCTCTTTCTTTAATATACCAATCATTTCCCACTCTCTCTCTCTCTCTCTCTCTCTCTCTCTCTCTCTCTCTCTCTCTCTCTCTCTCTCTCTCTCACGCACACAGGGTAAGGTTTGGTGTTTGGGCGTTGTTGACGTGTGTTGTATGGGTAATAAATGGTCTGACCTCTGTCTCCCACAGACAATACTGATTATCACCATCTGTCAAGAACAACAAAGACCTCAGTACGCAGGAGAAGACGGGATGTGGAAAAACACACACTGATCCTGTGTTTGTTTGTATATGTGTGTATATGTGTGTGTGTGTTAGTGTGTGCTTATTTGCTTGTTAGCTTGTGTTTGTGTGTGTGTGTGTGTGCGTGCAAGCGTTTGTGCGTGCGTCAGTGTCAATTTCCAGGCTGACACTAAGTGGCCCCGCTATGCACTTCTCTCCACCTCTGTCTCTCTCTCTCTCTGTCTCTCTCTCTCTCTCTCTCCCTCTCTCTCTCTCTCTTTCTTGTCGTCATCTCTTTTTATGCTCAGCAAAGTACAATGTAACGGGAAAGAGAAAGGTCAGTTGTACAACTGAATGCGAGGTGTGGGGGGGGCTGCCATAATCAACATCCAATGTGTGTGTGTCTTTGTGTCAGAGAGATATTTCACATACACACGCACACGTGCACACACCCATGCATGTGGAGGCGAGAAAAACACCTCGCTTTGGCACAATTTACAACCTGCGTTTCACAACCCACCTTTGGCAGCTAAAGATAGACAAATGAGCGAAATGGTAGTTGGAGCTGACATTGTCAGAGTTAGCTAGAGTATAAGTTCGTTAAGAATCATGGAGTTCCATAACAGCCCGTCCCCTATAGATACAGATACACACACATGTTTAGGTTGACATTAAAGTACCCAGCTGTGGCAGACAGCATTGTTTGTGACTTTATTACCATTTCTATAGTAGCTGTCAATCATTTCATTGTACACGTATATAGAACCTAATTTCGCAACATACTTTTTCTAATGTCTGCTTTTCCCAGTTTCAATGGTAATGGCTGATATGCCCCCAGCTCCCTCCTGTGATTACCGGCATTGTTTACAGGGTCAGTGAGTATGTGTGTGTGTGTGTGTATGTGTTTGTGTGTGCCTGCGTGTGTGTCTGTGTGCATGCATGTGTGCATGCATGTGTGTCTGTGTGTGTGTGAGACGCAATGATTCGCTTTCATCAGGCTCCAGATGTTTGTATGTGGCCACTCCTGGACTGACGCAATATCTGCCAAGCTGTGCCAGATACAGCCTCGCAAGACATCTGTGACCATCACCCTCAGTGCATCTGCGTCCGTCAGCTCTATGAATGCAAAGCTCCGCCCCCCATTACCACTGTTTCTCTTTCAAATACACAGACACAATGTTTCTACACACGCATCCCTCCCAAAAGTGGTCAGGTTTCCTCAACGCACTTGATATGGTAATACCTTTGTGGTTTTGATTCCCAACTGATTTCCAGTTGAAGATACTTCCATATCGTACAGTGTCGGCCAATATACTCCCATTTTTTGCCACCCTATGCTTCCTTGCATGATATGAAAATAGGAATGCACTGTATGGTGTTTGCATTGTCCAACCACTACTAGATTTTAAAACTACCAGTTAGTAGTTTTAGTCCAAGCCCCTATAGCTGACCATTACTGCTGACCAATACTAGCTCCCATCGCTAACCAGTCAGCCATTTCCTCTCATAATACCTGACTAGCACGAGCCCCCACATCTTGCTCCATCCACAGCTAAAGGAAACACCTGGGAAACAAATTAAACATGGCGGTCAGAGGGCTCACCGTCTGATCTGTAAAGGCGGAGAGGGGATGGGAGTTTAGACTGATTTATTGGTATTCCTGCCCTTTTAGAGCTGGTATAGCAGTCTGTGTCAGAGTTGGTATTCTGGGCCGTGCAGGTGGGAGCTGGAAGGTCGTCCCGAGGAGGAGGACTGACCTTGGTACGGAGTGGGGGATAGATAGTGACCTGTCACTGATGCCGGCTGATGACATAAATGAGGTGGAAATGGGTTTCTCTACTTGTCTCTCAACATTTGTTCAAACTGATAAGAGTTTCTCACCTATTCTATTCTTGTCTTTCTGTATTTCTATGTCCAGATGAAGGAGAGAAGAAAAGGAGAGAGAGAGACATTCTATTGAGACACGCTCCTGAAGGCTACTGCTAGGTCATAATAGGTCAGTCACGTTCTGTCTGAGTGTCCTGTTTGATCTATAAGGGATCCTGGATATGCTGCAGTGCATGATAAGGGGCTGAAAACGGAGGAATAAAAAGCCTGAGTGGGGGAAAGAGCAAGGGGGAGGGGGAGGGGGGGGGGGGGTGTCAATCAGAGGAGGGAGGTTGTGTGTAAAACCTGACATGATAGGTGTAAATCACTTATTGACAATCAATGAATGAGGAGGGATAGTGAAGAAAGGAGAGTGAAAAGGGAGAGAGAGGAGGGTGAAGAAAGAAGAGTGAAAAGGGAGAGAGAGGAGGGTGAAGAAAGAAGAGTGAAAAGGGAGAGAGAGGAGAGTGAAGAAAGGAGAGTGAAAAGGGAGAGACACACACAATCATACTCACACACACTCACCTAAAACCAGCCACCCAATTAGAGCTAGACTAAGTTGCAGTGAAGCATCACACTTTTATTTTTAGCCGTTTTGTTGGGGTGTGTGTTGGCACCCCACTGTGCGGTGACTCGTTTGAAATCTCGCCCCTCTTCCCCAAGGACCCGAGCGAACACTCAATCTCTCAACAGATAGATCCAAAAAAACAAGGAGCTGACATGAAACAGATGCATGAGTGGGTTGAGAAAACAGCTATGTGTGATCACATTGTAGTTTTGGACAGTTTAATTATGACTGTAATACAACATTCTCTAGCACCATTGAGGTGATGATTATAGACTCCGACCATCTAAAGATGGCTGATGAATGTCCTGCTATCTAAAGAAATAAGTGATGTTAGATATGTGTACAGGTGCAGCCAGTTATTTTGACCTGCATGATACTGTTTATTGCCACTCATTGCATTAGATGATGAACACTGTTTTTTTCCCACTTCCTGGTCCTGCATCTTAACCACAGGTCCTAACTCATGGCCCTATATCACCCCTGGTTACCCTGACAATGACCCCCTCAGCCACATCATTCTGTTGACACTTTAACAGCCTTCTGCTTGCCGGACCACTATTTCACTGTGACACAAACTGACACGCTACCGAAAGCCACCCAGGTCCTTTCTCTTCTCAAGGGATGCTGTGTGTGTGTGTGTGTGTGTGTGTGTGTGTGTGTGTGTGTGTGTGTGTGTGTGTCCAAAAAATAAAGCCTCATATACTGATATACTCAGTGTATGAGGAAATAGAGAGAGAGAGGAAATAGACAAAGGAGTGGAAGGTTGGTGTGTGTGTGTGTGTGACCAACAATCTCTCACAGTCTCACTGCAGAATTCAGAAATGTCAATTTTTAAAGGTTAAGTTTGGGTAATTATTCCCAATGGTTAAGTTCAATCAATCAATCAAATGTATTTGTAAAGCCCTTTTTACATCAGCAGATGTCACAAAGTGCTATACAGAAACCCAGCCTAAAACCTCAAACAGATGTAGAAGCGCAGTGGCTTGGAAAAACTCCCTCAAACAGCAGAAACCTAGGAAGAAACCTAGAGAGGAACCAGGCTCTGAGGGGTAGCCAGTCCTCTTCTGCCTCTTAAGCATCTTCAAGATGTTCAAACATTCATAGACGACTAGCAGGGTCAAATAATAATCACAGTGGTTGTGGAGGGTGCAACAGGTCAGTACCCCAGGAGTAAATGTCAGTTGGCTTTTCATAGCTAAGCTTTCAGAGGTCGAGAGAGAGCCAGAGAGTCGAATACAGCAGGTCCGGGACAAGGTAGCACGTCCAGTGGACAGTTCATGGTTCCCTAGCAGCAGCTAGAACAGTTGAAACTGGAGCAGCACGACCAGGTGGACTGAGGACAGCCAGGAGTCATCAGGCCAGGTAGTCCTGAGGATTGATCCTAGGGCTCAGGTCCTCTGGGAGGGGAGGGAGAGAGGGAGAAAGAGAGAATTCGAGGGAGCATACTTAAATTCACACAGGAAGGAAAATCAGGAGAATTACACCAGATATAACAGACTGACCCTAGCCACCGGCACATAGACAATTGCAGCATAGAAACTGGAGACTGAGACAGGGGTGTGTCGGGGGACACTGTGACAAGATATAACCCCTCCCACTTTGCCAAAGCACAGCCCCCAGGGGGTTTGTATCATGTGATCACACAACATGCCTACCATTTTGAAGATGGAAAATATTTTTTATTGTGAAACAGACAAGAAATAAGACAAAAAAACAGAACTTGAGCGAGCATACCTCCCCTCCCCCCGAAAAACACCCCCACAGCATGATGCTGCCACCACCATGCTTCACTGTGGGGATAGTGTTCTCGGGGTGATGAGAGGTGTTGGGTTTGTGCCAGACATTGCGTTTTCCTTGATGGCCAAAAAGTTCAAATTTAGTCTCATCTGACCAGAGTACTTTCTTCCATATGTTTGGGGAGCCTCCCACATGCCTTTTGGCGAACACCAAACGTATTTGCTTATTTTTTTCTTTAAGCGATTACTTTTATCTGGCCAGTCTTCCGTAAAGCCCAGCTCTGTGGAGTGTATAGACAGATACTCCAATCTCGCTGTGGAGCTTTGCAGCTCCTTCAGGGTTATCTTTGGTCTCTCTGATTAATGCCCTCCTTGCCTGATCCGTGAGTTTTGGTGGGCGGCCCTCTCTTGGCAGGTTAGTTTTGGTGCCATATTCTTTCTATTTTTGTAATAATGGATTTAATGGTGCTCCGTGGGATGTTCAAAGTTTCAGATATTTAAAAAAACCCAACCCTGATCTGTACTTCTCCACAACTTTGTCCCTGACCTGTTTGGAGAGCTCCTTGGTCTTCATGGTGCTGCTTGCTAGGTGGTGCCCCTTGCTTAGTGGTGTTGCAGACTCTGGGCCTTTCAGAACAGGTATACTGAGATCAAATGACAGAACATGTGACACTTAGATTGCACACAGTTGGACTTTATTTAATTATGTGACTTCTGAAGGTAATTGGTTGCACCAGATCTTATTTAGGGGCTTCATAGCAAAGGGGGTAAATACATGTGCACGCAACACTTTTCCGTTATTTATTTTATTGAATTTTGTGAAAAATGTTTTTTTTTCTTTTCACCACCAATTTGAACTATTTTGTGTATGTCCATTACATGAAATCCAAATATAAATATGTTTAAATTACAGGTTGTAATGCAACAAAATAGGAAAAACGTCAAAGGGGGTGAATACTTTTGCTAAGCACTATAACAGCTTTGTCCCTAGTGGCTGGTTTTGAAGTTGTCTCCCAATGTCCTGCTCACCTGGACAGACGTCGAATTTCCCAGTGGATCTTGAGTGACCTGGCTGGTATTTGCGCATCTGTGTGCATGTGTTTGTGTGTGTGTATGTGTTTGTGTGGTTACTTGTATGTGTTTGTGTGTGTGTGCACTTGTATGGGGTTGTGTGTGAGGGAGACAAACAGAACACACACACAGCCATTTTTATTTATTTATTTTTATTTCACCTTTATTTAACCAGGTAGGCAAGTTGAGAACAAGTTCTCATTTACAAGTGCGACCTGGCCAAGATAAAGCAAAGCAGTTCGACACATACAACAACACAGAGTTACACATGGAGTAAACAGACATACAATCAATAATATAGTAGAAAAACAAGTCTATATAAAATGTGTGCAAATGAGGTAAGTAAATACAATATAGCAATTAAACACTGGAATGGTAGATGTGAACCTAGTAGATGGTAGAACCTACAAAGCATTACATGGGCTTGCTCCTACCTATCTCTCTGATTTGGTCCTAACGTACATACCTACACGTACGCTACGGTCACAAGACGCAGGCCTCCTAATTGTCACTAGAATTTCTAAGCAAACAACTGGAGGCAGGCCTTTCTCCTATAGAGCTCCATTTTTATGGAACGGTCTGCCTACCCATGTCAGAGACGCAAACGTGGTCTCAACCTTTAAGTCTTTACTGAAGACTCATCTCTTCAGTGGGTCACATGATCGAGTGTAGTCTGGCCCAGGAGTGGGAATGTGAACGGAAAGGTTCTGGAGCAACGAACCGCCCTTGCTGTCTCTGCCTGGCCGGTTCCCCTCTTTCCACTGGGATTCTTTGCCTCTAACCCTATTACAGGGGCTGAGTCACTGGCTTACTGGGGCTCTCTCATGCCATCCCTGAAGGGGGTGTGTCACCTGAGTGGGTTGATTCACTGATGTGGTCATCCTGTCTGGGTTGGCGCCCCCCCCCCCCCCTTGGGTTGTGCCGTGGCGGAGGTCTTTGTGGGCTATACTCAGCCTTGTCTCAGGATGGTAAGTTGGTGGTTGAAGATGTCCCTCTAGTGGCTGTGCTTTGGCAAAGTGGGTGGGGTTAAATCCTTCCTGTTTGGCCCTGTCCGGGGGTGTCCTCGGATGGGGCCACAGTGTCTCCTGACCCCTCCTGTCTCAGCCTCCAGTATTTATGCTGCAGTAGTTTATGTGTCGGGGGGCTAGGGTCAGTTTGTTATATCTGGAGTACTTCTCCTGTCCTATTCGGTGTCCTGTGTGAATCTAAGTGTGCGTTCTCTAATCCTCTCCTTCTCTCTTTCTTTCTCTCTCTCGGAGGACCATGCCCCAGGACTACCTGACATGATGACTCCTTGCTGTCCCCAGTCCACCTGGCAGTGCTGCTGCTGCAGTTTCAACTGACCTGAGCCCTAGGACCATGCCCCAGGACTACCTGACATGATGACTCCTTGCTGTCCCCAGTCCACCTGGCCGTGCTGCTGCTCCAGTTTCAACTGTTCTGCCTTATCATTATTCGACCATGCTGGTCATTTATGAACATTTGAACATCTTGGCCATGTTCTGTTATAATCTCCACCCGGCACAGCCAGAAGAGGACTGGCCACCCCACATGTGCTCTCTCTAATTCTCTCTTTCTCTCTTTCTTTCTCTCTCTCGGAGGACCTGAGCCCTAGGACCATGCCCCAGGACTACCTGACATGATGACTCCTTGCTGTCCCCAGTCCACCTGGCCGTGCTGCTGCTCCAGTTTCAACTGTTCTGCCTTATTATTATTCGACCATGCTGGTCATTTATGAACATTTGAACATCTTGGCCATGTTCTGTTATAATCTCCACCCGGCACAGCCAGAAGAGGACTGGCCACCCCACATAGCCTGGTTCCTCTCTAGGTTTCTTCCTAGGTTTTGGCCTTTCTAGGGAGTTTTTCCTAGCCACCGTGCTTCTACACCTGCATTGCTTGCTGTTTGGGGTTTTAGGCTGGGTTTCTGTACAGCACTTTGAGATATCAGCTGATGTACGAAGGGCTATATAAATAAATTTGATTTGATTTGATGTGCAGTAGATGAATGTGCAAAGAAGAAATACTGGGGTGCAAAAGAGCAAGATAAATAAATAAATACAGTATGGGGATGAGGTAGTTGTTTGGCTTTTTGCAGGTGGGCTATGTACAGTTGCAGTGATCTGTGAGCTGCTCTGAAAGCTGGTGCTTAAAGCTAGTGTCTCCTGTTTCAGTGATTTTTGTAGTTCGTTCCAGTCATTGGCAGCAGAGAACTGGAAGGAAAGGTGGCCAAAGGGGGAATTGGCTTTGGGGGGTGACCAGTGAGATATACCTGGTGGAGCGCGTGCTACAGGTGGGTGCTGCTATGGTGACCAGGGAGCTGATATAAGGTGTGGCTTTACCTAGCAGAGTCTTGTAGATGACCTGGAGCCAGTGGGTTTGGTGACGAGTATGAAGCGAGGGCCAGCCAATGAGAGCTTACAAGTCGCAGTGGTGGGTAGTATATGGGGCTTTGGCGACAAAATGGATGGCACTGTGACAGACTACATCCAATTTGCTGAGCAGAGTGTTGGAGTGTTGGCTATCTTGTAAATGACATCGCCGAAGTCGAGTTTCGGTAGGATGGTCAGTTTTACGAGGGTATGTTTGGCAGCATGAGTGAAGGATGCTTTGTTGCGAAATAGAAAGACAATTCTAGATTTAATTTTGGATTGGAGATATCTGATGTGAGTCTGGAAGGAGAGTTTACAGTCTAACCAGACACCTAGGTATATGCAGTAGTCCACATATTCTAAGTCAGAACCATCCAGAGTAGTGATGCTGGGTGGGCAGGCAGGTGCGGGCAGCGAATGGTTGAAGAGCATGCATTTAGTTTTACTTTTACTAATTAAGAGCAGTTGGAGGCCACGGAAGGAGAGTTGTATGGCATTGAAGCTTGTCTGGAGGGTAGTTAACACAGTGTTCAGAGAAGGGCCAGAAGTATACAGAATGGTTTGTTTGCGTAGAGGGGGATCAGAGACTCACCAGCAGCAAGAGCGACATCATTGGTGTGTACAGAGAACAGAGTAGGCCCAAGAATTGAACCCTGTGGCACCCCCATAGAGACTGCCAGAGACACACTGAACTCTATTTGAGAAGTAGTTGGTGAACCAGGTGAGGCAAGCATTTGAGAAGCCAAGGCTGTTGAGTCTGCCGATAAGGATGTGGTGATTGACATAGTCGAAAGCCTTAGCCAGGTCAATGAATATGGCTGCACAGTATTGTTTCTTATTGATGGCGGTTATGATATCGTTTAGGACCTTGAGCATGCCTGAGGTGTACCCATGACCTGCTCTGAAACCGGATTGCATAGCGGATAAGGTACAGTGGGATTCGAAGTGGTCGGTGATCTGTTTGTTAATAACTTGGCTTTCGAAGACCTTAGAAAGGCAGGGTAGGATAGATATAGGTCTGTAGCAGTTTGGGTCAAGAGTGTCCCTCCCCTTTGAAGAGGGGGATTACCGCAGCTGCTTTCCAATCTTTGGGTATCTCAGATGACAAGAAAGAGAGGTTGAACAGGCTAGTAATAGGGGTTGCAACAATTTTGGCAGATCATTTTAGAAAGAAAGGGTCCAGATTTTCTAGCCCAGCTTATTTGTAGGGGTCCAGATTTTGCAGCTCTTTCAGAACATCAGCTAACTGGATTTGAAAGAAGGAGAAATGGGGGTGGATTGGGCAAGTTGCTGTGGGGGGTGCAGGGTTGTTGACCGGGTTCGGGGTAGCCAGGTGGAAACCATGGCCAGCCGTAGAAAAATGCTTATCGAAATTCTCAATTATAGTGGATTTATTGGTGGTGACAGAGTTTCCTATCCTCAGTGCAGTGGGCAGCTGGGAGGTGGTGCTCTTATTCTCCATGGACTTTACAGTGTCCCAGAACTTTTTTGAGTTTGTGTTGCAGGAAGCAAATTTCTGCTTGAAAAAGCTAGCATTGGCTTTCCTAACTGCCTGTGTATTTTGGTTCCTAACTTCCCTGAAAAGTTGCATATCACGGGGGCTGTTCGATGCTAATGCAGTACGCCACAGGATGTTTTTTGTGCCGGTCAAGAGCAGTCAGGTCTGGAGAGAACCAAGGGCTATATCTGTTCCTCTAAATTTATTGAATGGGGCATGCTTATTTAAGATGGTTTAAAGAATAACCAGGCATCCTCAACTGACGGGATGAGGTCAATATCCTTCCAAGATACCCGGGCCAGGTCGTTTAGAAAGGCCTGCTCGCTGAAGTGTTTCAGGGAACGTTTGACAGTGATGAGGGGAGGTTGTTTGACCGCAGACCCATTACGGATGCAGGCAATGAGGCAGTGATCACTGAGATCTTGGTTGAAAACAGCAGAGGTGTATTTAGAGGGCTAGTTGGTTAGGATGATATCTATGAGGGTGCCCGTGTTTACGGCTTTGGTGTTGTACCTGGTAGGTTCCTTGATAATTTGTGTGAGACTGAGGGCATCAAGCTTAGATTGTAGGATGGCTGGGGTGATAAGCATGTCCCAGTTTAGGTCACCTAGCAGCACGAGCTCTGAAGATAGATGGGGGGCAATTAGTTCACATATAGTGTCCAGAGCACAGTTGGGGGCAGAGGGTGGTCTATAGCAAGCGGCAACGGTGAGAGACTTGTTTCTAGAAAGGTAGATTTTTTAAAGTAGAAGTTCAAATTGTTTGGCTACAAACCTGGAAATTAGGACAGAATTCTGCAGGCTATCTCTGCAGTAGATTGCAACACCGCCCCCTTTGGCCGTTCTATCTTGTCTGAAAATGTTGTAGTTAGGGATGGAGATTTCAGGGTTTTTGGTGGTCTTTCTAAGCCAGGATTCAGACACGGCTAGGACATCCGGGATGGCAGAGTGTGCTAAAGCAGTGAATAAAACAAACTTAGGGAGGAGGCTTCTTCTGTTAACATACATGAAACCAAGGCTTTTACAGTTATAGGAGTGGAGCTAGGCACTGCAGGGCTTGGATTAATCTCTACATCGCCAGAGTAACAGAGGAGGAGTAGGATAAGGGTACCGCTAAAAACTATAAAGGCTGGTCGTCTAGGACGTCCGGAACAGAGAGTTAAAAGAGCAGATTTATGGGGGCGATAAAATAGATTCAAGGCATAATGTACTGACAACGGTATGGTAGGATGTGAATACAGTGGTGGTAAACCTAGGCATTGAGTGATGATGAGAGAGATATTGTCTCTAGAAACATAATTGAAACCAGGTGATGTCATCGCATGTGTGGGTGGTGGAACTGAAGGGTTGGATAAGGTGTATTGAGCAGGGCTAGAGGCAGTGAAATAAGACAATAAACACTAACCAGAACAGCAGTGGACAAGGCATATTGACATTAAGGAGAGGCATGCTTAGCCGAGTGATAATAAGGGTCCAGTGATTTGTGAGGTTGGTTGGGGACACGGCGATTCTGACAGCTAGCCGGCACAGGGGTAGCAAGCTAGCAGAAGACGGAGGAGGTCTGTTTATAGCTTCCTCGTGTGTTTCTGTCGGTAGATTAGTGGGGTTCCGTGTGGTAGAGGGGACCAATCCAATTGGCAAAATAGTTATAGTTACAGTGGCCCAAGAAAATTGTCTGATGGACCTATTCAGCTAGCAGCCGATATGCTCTAGACAGCTAACGATTAGCGGGCCGTAGAGAGCAGATGGGCGTTCAGGTTACGTCGCGATGGAGGGGCCAGTTGAATAACCCCCTCGGGCAGATAACGTCGGTAGTCCAGTCGTGAAGGCCCGGTGGGGCTCCGCACCAGCAGTAAAACGGGTCCGGATAGATGATTGTAGCCGAGGAGTGGTTGATGGAACTCTTCAGCTACCCGGAAGATGGGCCTAGCATGGGCTGGCTCCGGGCTAATTGGTCTCTTCGGGACAGAGACGTTAGCCAGGAGTAGACACTAGCTAGCTGCAATGATCCAGGCGAAAAGGCACAGAGCTTGCGGTGGGAAAAATCCGGGGATGTCGTAGTACAGTCGTGAAGGATCGGCAGGGTTCCATGCCCTGTACCGGTAGTAGAAGGGGTCCAGATATTGTAGCCCAAGAGTGGCTGATGGGCCTCTTTAGCTAGCCAGGAGAAAGGGCCTAGCATGGGCTAGCTCCGGGTAATTGGTGCATGCTCCGGGACCGACGTTAGCCAATAGTCACTCGGATAGCAGCTAGCTAGCTGCAACATCAAGTTGAAAATGTCCAGAGCTTGCATTAGGAATCAGGGGATATGGGGAGAAAATAGGTCCGGTATGCTCTGGTTTGAGTCGCGTTGTACAAAACTGGCGAGAGCTTTCCGAGCTAAAGGATAGCTGATGACCGCTAGCCGTGGATTAGCTGAATACTAACGTTAGCTAATAGCTAGTGAGCTGGCTAACTTCTGTTGGTGATGTCGGATTCAAGGTGAATAATTCTTCAGAAAAAAAACAGATCCGCACCACATTGGGTGAAGCGGGTTGCAGGAGAATGTTTTGAAGTTGAGTTTTTAGAAGAAAAAAAAATAAAAAGATACAGGAATAAAAATATATAAAAGATATATACACGGGACACGACAAGACGAGGACAAAAGACGTCTCACTGCTACGCCATATTGGATACCGAATTAATAAGGGTATGGCTGATCCTAACACTGGGAAGTAGCGGCATAGTGGATAAATCCTAGGTTTGAACCTATAAACAGTTCTACTCTCCTTCTCTCATTCCAACTACCTCTGGCTATACAACATCTACTCTCCCTCTCGTCTATCTCTCTAACCGTTGGTCCGTCTATCCAGGCACATGTAGATGTGTGAGTGCACATTTACGTCAAGAGTTTGTGAGTGTGTAAGATTATGTAACCTGGTAATCTTATTTTGGATTATAGTGATGACATTGTCTTGACTTCTGTCCTCTGGTCATATTGCTCCCTGCATTCTCCTTGTGTCTGGTCAAATTGGAAGCTTGCAGTATTCCTGGGAGCTTTGGGATGATAGCCTTTATTCCTGTGGCTCAATTCTTTCATCAATAGCTTTTTTTGGGTTAGTGAGCATGCACACACACACACACACACACACACACACACACACACACACACACACACACACACACACACACACACACACACATGCACATCAGAAAAGAATTGTATCCCAAAGGCCAGAAGTTAAATGTTTATCTTTCATAACATTGATGCTTTTGGTCAAATCTAACGGATTTCGCCAGTTTCTTTCCGAATTTCTGAAATAGGTTATTGGATGAGGGAACTTAAAAGGATTATGATGTTATTTCACACAAACAGGGCCATCCACTGTGACCCCTCTAGCACAACTGTCAATCACAGAAGAAAGACAATAAGTAACATATCAGTGGAGGTGGAGAGAGGGGGGGAGAAATAAATCATAAAACTACAAAGCCAGAAAAAAGAGAAAGGGGATCAAAGGAAATCAGAAGAAAAGAGAATGAAGATATTTAACGAGAGAAGGACAAAGAGAGAGTGAGTGAGCGAGAAAGGGAAGAAAGATGGAAAGATGCCAGTCTCCTCCTATTGTATAGATACACTACATAATCAAAAGTATGTGGACACCTGCTGGTTGAACATCTCTTTCCAAAATCATGGGCATTAATATGGAGTTGGGCCCCTCTTTACTGCTATAACAGTCGCCACTCTTCTGGGAAAGCTTTCCACTAGATGTTTGAACATTGCTGCGCGGGATTTGCTTCCATTCAGCCACAAGAGTACTAGTGAGGTCGGGGAATAATGTTGGGCAATTAGGCCTGGCTCTGAGTCGGCGTTCTAATTCATCTGAAATGTGTTCAATGTGGTTGAGGTCAGGGTTCTGAGCAGGCCTTTTAAGTTCAACACTGATCTTGACAAACCATTTCTGTACGGACCTCACTTTGTCATGCCAAACCAGGAAAAAGTATTCCCCAAACTGTTGCCACAAAGTTGGAAGCACAGAATAGTCTAAAAGGTAACTGTATACTGTAGCATCAATAATTCCTTTCACTGGAACTAAGGGGCCCGAACCATGATTAACAGCCCCAGACCATTATTCCTCTTCCACCAAACTTTACAGTTAGCATTATGCATTGGAGCAGGTAGCAACCCAGATTAGTCCGTTGGACTGCCAGATGGTGAAGTGTGATTCATCATTCCACAGAACGCGTTTCCACTGCTCCATAGTCCAATGGCGACTTTACACCACTCCAGCCGATGCTTTGTATTGCGCATGGTGATATTAGGCTTGTGTGCGGCTGCTCGGCCATGGAAACCCATTTTATGAAGCTCCTGACGAACAGTTAGTGCTGACGTTGCTTCCAGAGGTTTGGAGCTCGGTAGTGAGTGTTGCAACTGAGGACAGACGATTTTTACGTGCTACACGCTTCAGCACTCGTGGTCCCATTCTGTAAGCCTGTGTGGCCTACCACTTCGCGGCTAAGCCGTTGTTACTCCTGGACATTTCCACTTCACAATAACGGCACTTACAGTTGCCTGGGGCAGCTCTAGCAGGGCAGACATTTGACGAACTGACTTGTTGGAAAGGTGGCATCCTATGACGGTGTCACGTTGAAAGTCACTGAGCTCTTCAGTAAGGCCATTCTACTGCCAATGTTTGTCTATGGAGATTGCATGGCTGTTTGCTCAATGTTATACACCTTTCAGCAACACTCCTTTGAAGGGATGTCCACATAATTTTGTATATGCAGTGGAGAAGCCTGTCGGCATTGGAGTAAGAAAGACTTCAGCCTTTGTAGCTGTAACAGCCATACTTCATCCAACATGAAGACTTTCACACACTCAACCCCTCAGGTGTCATTCATAGCTCAGTCAAGTATCCAAAACATTTACAGTACCTCAGGTCAGCTTCACCATAGCTTCCATTAGTACCCCTTCTTGTCATAGTGATCATAGATACTTTTCTTTATAGTGGGAGGTCCAAACCCACACACACACATTACACCTACATATGTCCCGTAGCCCCCAGCCTAGCAGATGCACAGCACTGTTCAACCACAAACCACTGAATAACTTAGGCCTCACACACACCTAAACACACACACACACACACACACACACACACACAGGGATCTACAGTCACACAAGTGTACAAGACAAAACCGCTACATCTGCAGCCCCACACCCAAAAACACCACCCCTGCATGTGGTAAAAGCTGTAGTCCCATCTATCACTCAATCTGTCTGTCTTTCTATCCCTCCATCTCCAGACCTCTATAGATCACCATGCATCGCTCTGCTCATCAAAGTGTCACTCTCCCATCTCTCCCATTGACAACTAGACATATGTCGTTGCAGACCATAACAGGGACTGTATATCATGAAACACGTGCACACACACACGTGCGCACACACACCGCAACAAGGACCATAAATGACCTCAGACCTGAAAGTACCAAAGAGCCAGTAATAGCGAACAAAACGTGACTAACTCCCCCCCCCCCATCTCTGACTTCCATAAAGTTTCCCTAATCATTGTTTGCTGCAGAGGAACCTTTCTGAAACCTCATTGATGATTGAAATTGATCGCTTCCAGGAACACACTTGATACCGGATGGTCGCTGGGCTGGGAACGTGCTGCATGAGGATAGTGTTTTCAGCCAGAGGATGGACAGTATCACTTATCACAGTCGATAGCCTGCTATTATTATGATTGGACAGTGATAGCAGTCTCTCCCTCTCTCCCTCCCTCCCTGTGCTATTATTATGATTGGACTGTGTTAGCAGTCTCTCCCTCTCTCCCTCCCTCCCTGTCACTTTCCCTCTATGGGTTGACTTTGCAGTCACCAGTGGCCTAACCAAAAAAGGAGCACTGGGCCTCGAGGCCCGGGTGGAGCCCATCCAACACAGAAGATCATGCTCTGCAGTTTAGCCACAGCTCCCACACATTACCAACCTCTGGCCCCCTGAGAGCTGCCTCAAGTTGACATGTGAACCACCATAGAAGATAGAGGGTGTTGAAAATGGAAAGATAGACAATGAGAGAGAGATAAAGAGAGACAAAGTGAGATAAATGAGGAGGAGAGAGAGAGAGAGAGGGAGAGAGAGAGAGAGAGAAAGAGAGAGAGAGAGAGAGAGATAATGAGAATATGAGAGAGAGAGAGAGAGAAAGAGAGAAATAAAGAGAGAGAGTGGGAGAAATGAGGAGGAGAGAGTGAAGAGAAAGCGTCCTCCACAGGAGTGAGTTGGAGGCTAGGTAAGTGTTATAAGGTCATACGTATGTCACCCGATCTCCTCTCCTTCCCCCTTCTCCTCATTAGTTTATCCCGTTGCCCTAGTGACAGTTCCTTTGCTCCCTGAGTGATGAGCATGAAATGGAGAGAAATCCCTGGAACGAGGAAGCAAGAGCGCAGCTGACTGCCACTTAGCCAGCCAATCACAGGCTACAGGGATAAGGGCTCGCAAGACACGCAAGGGTCTGACAGAGAGGGGAGGGAGAGAGGGGAAGAGGGTGGGGGAAGAAGAGAGGGAAAGAGAGAGAGGGAGAGAAAGGGAAAGAGAGGAAGAAGGGACAGGGGGAGTAAAAGGTTGAAAAGAGATTTGTCCATAGAGACAATCTGACAGGAGAAACAGAGAAGGTAGGAGATAGCAACCATCAGCAACAAGGAGACAGGGATAGAGGTTGGAGGGAAGTGAAAGTCAGAGAGATAGTGATAGAGACAGAGAGAGAGGTTGCTACACTCTTCCCCTCTTCCCCTCTTCCCTCTTTTCTCTCAGTCTGTGGTAGTCACGCTCTGGAGGAGCTCCTCATGACGCAGTGACATCTTCCATGACGACCTGGCAGAGTGAGGTGATTGGCTGAGAGAGAGAGAGAGTGGAAAAGAGAGAAAGAAAGACAGACAGAAAGAAAGAAAGAAAGAAAGAAAGAAAGAAAGAGGAAATTAGGAGAGCGGGGAGATGGAGGAGAGGAAAGTGAGAAAGCAAGATAGAGAGGGAGAGAAGCAAGAGAGAGAGAGAAAGTTTGAGTTTTAAATAACCTTTATTGGTTCTGTGAGCCCACACCATGACAAACACTCATACAAAACCATGGTTACACATCAATTAAAAACACAACACCAAGTCTTCCTCCACAGTAACTAAACGCAACAGCCTCTGAATACCCCATATAGTCATAAACAGATCAATATTGTTAACCATTTTGTAATAGGCAAACTCAACCCTCAGTCTCGCTGCTAACATCCCCTCCAGCATTCCCACCACATGTTTTATTTAATTTAAATAGGCAAGTCAGTTAAGAAGAAATTCTTATTGAGTTGAGGCGACGTTCTTATTGAGTCGGCGTGAGTTAACTGCCTTGTTCAGAACAACATAATTTTACCTAGTCAGCTCGGGGATTCAAACTAGCAACCTTTTCGGTTACTGGCCCAACGCTCTAACCACTAGGCTACCTGCCGCCCCTGACCCCTGTCCCCGAATACTGTTCTTTCGTGTCTTCCATATTGCTAATTTAGCGGCCCCTGACTCAGAATTAAGCAAAATAACTACACCTCTTCGACTAAACCTGTACTTTAGCCCAAATATAAACTGAGCTGAAAACCAGCTAGTGATCAGGTCAATCATCCCGACCAACCTGGGACACTATAAGAACAGATGTGCCAGAGTTTCAGACTCAGCACAGAATGGACACCCTTCCCCAACAGTAGGACCCAGGTGTACCAGATGCTTATAGGTGGCTATGGCTCCATGTATTTACCCTCCATTGGAGGTCAGCTGTCCTCTTTTCAATAGGCAGTTTTTATAAAGGCCGCCAACACCATTTTTGGGAGGCACCCGGACCAAACACCCCCCCTCCCATCTCGTCGATTTGACCCCTTCCAGGGAAGAAACACGGGACACTTTTACACAGATTTTGTACATGGCCTTCTTTCCCACCGCCTTGAACTCCCCCATCTCCGGGGTATCGAAGGAAGGCAGCATCCCCACGTCCTCCTCGAATGCCCCCTGCCACAGCACTAACATTCAGCGCAGGGAACACATAATCCA